>NW_020212777.1:34094-37347 GCF_003070985.1 Temnothorax curvispinosus
AAGGCGCTTTGCTCCTTCCCAAAGGAGCAGAAACCAAAAAAAAAAAATTTGTCAGATTTGTCGTCCAGTTCATATACAGAGAGGCGGAAAAGCCGCCGGTGTCATTCTCATTGATTCGCATTAATTGTAATTTATATTAAAAACTAATCTTTCCCTGAAAACAAATAGTAGGTATACAAATATGTCACTGATATTTATTTCAGCTTGTATTTCCGGCGCAACCTACTGTGATAAATATTCCGGAATCTTTGACATAGCATTTTACTACGACGCAGTTTACGAATATTCCGAACCGAGAATATTACGAACAGAGAAACCTCAACGGAGTAAAGTGAATAATACCATAGAGAAAACAGTAAACGAAGTAAATATATGCAGAGAAGTCGCGGACGGCTTGCGTATATATTTCGATTTTGCATATTACCTCATCTCCTGTTATATAGGTAAGAAAAAGAGCAATATATTTTTCTGTAAAATCTTCCTTGCTAAGCAACGAACAAGCAATCGTTATTCCAAAGGAAGAATTAATGAGTAAAATTAAGGCTAGTATACATAGTCGGTTCTTATTTCAAGACAATGGCTTAAGGTTGATAATACGGCTCTGTTATATCTAACAATCGAGTGATTAGTTTATAACATCTCTTTCTCTTAAGATTATACTCCAGCCGGTCTTAAATATAAAAGATCCGACAATGAAATACTACCCTACAACTTTATTAAGTATTCCATTAAAATCTGCTGTGAGAAATTGATCAATCACAATCGAATGTGAGAAAAATAATTAACTATGATTGATTAATTTCTTAGGACTTAAGGATTACTACACCTATTGTATAGATTAAACCTTAAAAAATTTCGACATTTTTCTTGACCACAAGTTAATAAACCTGTTAAAAAAAGAAACAGCGTCAATAATATTCGAACAGATGAACCACTTAACACGCGAATTTAGTTCAAATAATTTATGTACAAAATTCGGACGTGAAATAAATTTGTTCTACCTCGCTTTTTTTACTTCAGTAGAACATTCCTAATTTGACCGAATAAGTAACATTTATTTCGCCACCAATAATTCCTAATTTGTAATCTACAGTCGCAATAATCCATAGTAGATTTGGTAGAATATTTCTGAATATTTCTGAATTTCGATATCTTTGGACCACTGAATACTTTTCTAGAAACATTATGTATCCTGTACATATTTTCTCGATAACGAAAAATTTTTAAACGTTTGTAAAAAAATTATCTTCATTCCAGGACACTCGACGAGCTCCGGGCTTTCCCTATCGATGACGACGGTGAATGTCTGCCAAAGATATGCGCCAGAAGATGAACAAGATCTTTTCAACAGAAAACTGAATCGCCCAGCATGCCGAGTATTTTCCGCAAGAAGTAAACTCCCCTTTGTGTCTTATAGCAAGAAATTCTGTGTGAGAAAATCGAGTATCACGTCGGCAAGAGATTCGCGAGTGCAAGCACAAAAAATTGTTGTTAGACATAAATGTATAATGTTGTTTCAACGAATGTTAACTTATTTTTTTATCGCGCTAGCTCTGTGAGTGACGTGTAAATTATTTTGTTTAAATATTGTATTAACACGGTCTGAGGAGTTTAGAGATGAGAAAATACGAATGTTTTTTTACGTTTTGTAAAATTCGGATGTCCATTGTGTCTGCACTCTCGCAGAGTTTGGAATTTTCTCACTTTCTCATAATCCTTTTTAGGTAAAAGAAAAGAAAAAGAGTAAATTCAAAACGCCATGATTAACAGTAATTAATGTTTAATTTCAAAGTCTGTCACTTTACATAGTAATAAACAAACGTCATAGATCATATATCATATCAAATTGTGTATCGCATATCCGCATATACATATATATATATAATACACAAGTATTTTCTCCTCGTAGAATAATTTACAAAATCAGACTTTCTAGAAATACAGATATCCTGTTGCGTCCTGCTCCTGCTCGGTTCTGTTTTCCGTTATTTTTTTCTTTTTTTTTTTATATAATCACAGCTTATCCTGATACATAAAAATAACATTGCTATTGTATTTTCTTTTTTCCGTTCGATAATTAATTGACACAATCAGAGAGTTTCTCTGAGATATTCGTAAACTGCGATATGAGAGTTAAAGTTTCTCTGGGATAGTCGTAAACTGCGTCGTAGTGAAATGCTGTGCCAGAGATTCTGGAATATTTATCACAGTAGGTTGCGCCGGAAGTATAAGCTGAAATAAATATCAGTGATATATTTGTATGATATTTGTTTTCAGTGAAAGATTAGTTTTTAACATAAATTACAATCCTTGTATAATTTTAATTTAAATATGAAAAGTAAATAAAATGCAATCAGCAGGAATAGTTTTTAGTTGTTGAAAAATGTATCCGGCACAAACGCTTTAGGAGCTTATATCTATAATATATATGTATATTAACTAAAATTTAATTACTAGCTTACCTTGATCTTATTACTCATTAGGTCATAATCCTGCTCTAGAATCCGTTTTAATGTGCTATCTGTAGCAAGATCATCGCCTGGTTTCATACTGGCTCCAGATTGGCTACCACCACCCACTGTGTTCATCGTCACTTGTTTCACCCATGTAATCAGAACTACTCTCTGTATGCTCTTCTATGTTTACGTCTTATAAATTACAAATGTAATTCTTATAAACTTTTCTTACTTTCGCAGTCCTCGATCTGCAATATCATACGGATAAATTAAATTATGCGGTAAATTAAACCTTTCATAGCGCGGCAACTTTAAGAAAATTACGCCCTCACAACACGATAGTCAATCAGCGTTACACATATTTTTCAAGTTATTGCTATTATACTATCTCTTTCTGTTATTAAATTATGAAAGTTCTGAAACGTCCAAAATCAAATTTGTAACTTAAAAATGAAACTTACTTCCGTATAATAATCAGCGTGTTGGCCTGAACTGCCATCTTCGGAAATTCCGATCGTAGATGATGCAGTTCGACTGCCACCGCTTCTCGCTCTACGACGAGGTTCTTGATGCACTGTTTCGTTTCGATTAAGCGCTTTGACATCTTATGGCTTCTCTTTTTGCGTTTGTCCCAAGACAGATTCCAACCCTTACACAATGATAAAATATATTTATATTTCTTTAATGTGTACTTTAATATGATTTGTACAAGATTAAGTAGCTTCGCTAATGCTTTTCTAACTTACTTGGAAAGTGTATGCGTGAACTATTTCGGGACTACCGCACCTCCCCCGAAA
>NW_020212778.1:0-478 GCF_003070985.1 Temnothorax curvispinosus
CTACTTACTGTTTGTTGGGTCACTGTCGCTGTCATCGAATAAGCTTTCAGGTTCTCGAATGTTTGATCCCGCTACAGATATGGGTTTTATCCAAGGTTTGTCGAAAAAGATCTCGTCTAATGGCTAAAATGTACATATATTTTAAGAAAAAAAGTTATGACATATATTTTTAATTATCAAAATTCTTATTATTAATAACTAAACTTAAAAATTTGTATATTTTATAATTTTGAATATCTATATATATAAGTCACGTTGTCTGTCTGTCTGTCTGTATGTACGCGAACTACTTCCACATTTATGGGCCGATTCTCTCGAAATTGGTACCAAAATGTTGCAAATTTTTTGGGGATGAAAATGTCGCGGCTTTTTTTGTTTTACGCCCCCCCCCCACCCACCCACGCACGCAACATACGCACCTACGCGCATATACACGTCTCTCTCTCTCTCTCTCTCTCTCTCTCTCTCTCTCTCTCTC
>NW_020212778.1:488-5817 GCF_003070985.1 Temnothorax curvispinosus
GAGATTTTATAAATTAAAGAATTAAAAAAATGTATGAAAGCTAATAATATAGCGGGTAAGCGGTGGGTACTTTAGGAGTAAAAAAATTGTTATAAGTAAATAACAAATCTATTATATGCCAAGTAAAATATTTATAATGTTTGTAATTTGTATTTAAATCAGTACTTAAAGCAACCAAAAGAGAAAATGTTAAAGTTAAGATAATAAAATATAAACTTCAACTCGACATAATTGAAAAAATTCTCTTATATGCAGATTTAAATGAAAAATTATTTATGTATATATATAGATAGATATTTTTATATTTTTTGAATTATATCAATCTGTATATATATCTATATGGTTAAAGCTAGTTTTATTATAAGTTTACTACCTCCAAATATATCCACTCTTTCCTATCATTTCCACTTTGAGCGTTGTGGTCTGTAATTTGACGGTATCGCCTTTTCAAAGTATCCATTTTATTATAACATTGAGTCGCAGTAAAATTGAGTTGTTTCTCCTTCATGCGTTGAGAAATTAGATTCCACATTTTCTTATGGGGTCCTTTACCCAACATATGCGAGTTTTCTTTATATGACGAAATTAACAAAAGTGTTGCGTTATGTGTCCACTTATCATTTGAATCTAAAAATAAAAAAGTAAATATTTAATAAATCAAGCTAAATTTCTGTTATTGAAATTTAAACATACCTATATTTGACACATTTGTGTCATTCTCAATGTCTGAAACATCATTATTTGTTTCATTAATCTCAATATCTGAATCGTCAGATATCATGAGGTTTATATTTTTTGCACTTGTTTCCGAACAACTGGGTTCCTCAATTGTGCTCGAACTATGTTTCTTTGAAAATGTGGATGTTTGTGGAAATTTGACTGTTTGTAATAGAGCATTAGCAAATCTTAAATCTATATAAAAATAACATAATGTATATTAATATTTTTAAAAGTGTATAATATAATTACATTATATAATTAAGAAAAGAAATTATATTAAAATGTTATTAAAATATAGTTATATGTTACATATAATAGTTAAATTGAAATAGTACCTTTAAAAGCGCGATTAAAATTTTCTTCATTAACTTCTATTTCATATTCCATGTTGGTTTCTGCATCAAGTAATTTCAATTTACGAGGGTTGTGTTTCTTCATGGATTGTACAGATTTCATTTTTTAATATTTGTTTGACAGTAATAACAAGAGAAGTATTCTGTAAATATTATACAATTATGCTTAAATATAAAAAGAAATAATTTATGAAAAAGAGAGAAAGAGGAATATATTAAAAAAAGGTTAGAATAGATTTATTCTATTTTATGTATTCAATTACGATATAATAATTATACATTTTACATATAATAACTATATACTTTATTAACTACTTATTTATCTCTTTTATACCTTAAGTAGCAATTTTTACCTTTCACATAAGTAGCAATATGTTCTTTATCTGCTAAAGCAATTCCAGTGTCCCAGTGGGAGAAACGAAACGCAGCACTGGGACTGGGAATTTTCAATGCTGCCAATCTTATTTTTTTTCCCAATACCAAAAAATATATTTTCGAACGCACCCAAAGTACAAGATATGCTAATAGACAGTCGACATAAAATATTAGTCCTTTTATGTTTTCCAGATTTGTATCCGTATGGTAAAAATGCTCAGCATGCGGACAGACAAATACATATTTCAGATAGTGATTTTATTAAATCACGACTAATGTCGAAATATCCTCAATTCCGTCGAAATATACAATTTATATTTTATTCATTAAATGAATTATATAATCGACAAATAAATAGTGGTATTTATCATATAATGAATACGATAAATCCCACTGAACAATTTACAGCAAAGAACTTTTTGTATGCACTATCGAAAGGTAAATTGGATGGAGATATTAATACAATTTTTTCAAGGCTTCGTAATACAGCACAATATTGGCGTAGAGCAAGATGTGATTTAAATTGCATAATTCAACATTATGGACCAGCTGCTTGGTTTCTAACTTTAAGTCCAGGCGAATGGTTATGGTTGCACATGATTGAATATTTGCGAGAAATAAATCCTGATTTGTCGACAAAGTCTGCAAATGAACTTATTGCTGCTGATCCTGTTTTCATATCATTTTTTTTTTTACTTGTGGAAATCTTCAAAAGACATCCCCACCTCTGGGGAGAAGCGGGAGGTGTGTCGGATTCGACGGACCCTTGCCGAAGCGTAGTCCATCGCCTACCGACTAAAACCACAAGAGTTCCTACGCGTGCCTTTAATGGGCCCGGGGACTTGTTATAATTACTTCCGGAACCCTCCCCGGGTGTAGCTTTACAGCCACCCTACCCGGCGAGGGAAAGATATCGGGGAGCGCCACGACATAGCCGCAGCAATCAGTCACTCTCCCCCCCCCCGTCCGCCCGGATCGAAGGGCTAATTCCTGTGGCCATCTAGGGGGAATTACCCCAGACGCCACCCACCTAGTTGGGGTTGCCGACCCCGAAGGATCAGCCACGAGGAGAACGGTAAACCCCACCCGCTCCTCCCGCACCCCAGAGGAGCAGGGAGAAGGAACACACCCGTTTGCACGGATGGCCCTCCTCCCGCTGCGCCTCCGCTTGGAGGTAGGGGGCCCAACCCGAGAAGTACATCCCGGGCTCTGACCCCTAGCGGACCGGGAGGGAGCACCCATGACGAAACCCCCGTAAGGGATCCGCCCAAGCCCCCAACCGGTCCGCACACCTGTGAAAACTAAGTCTTCTCACCCGGGGTAGGGGGAACCGCCGCCCGAGATCTCTCCCGAGCATCCGGCGGCCCCCGTTTCCCGGCTCCTGTCTCGCTGCATCCCGCCCCTCGCCCCAAACCGATGCCCGGCAGGCACCCCCGAGTCCGCGCACAACGGACACCTCGGGGACGCCGCCGGACACCAGACGGCTCGGTGTCCCGTTTCACCGCACTTGTAGCACAGGCCACTGCGGTCCACCGAAGAGGTGCACCCTAAACGGGTATGCCCCACCCTGAGGAATCTAAAACACCTCAGGGGACGAGGCTGCAGCACCTCTACGCGGGCCTTCACCCAGCCCACGCAGAGGCCCCCTTCTCTTACTGCCGCTTGAGCGGCCACCGCCGGACACGATGCCCACAAGGAGCATGTATCTCTGGGAGACCTCCGGATCTTACCGGTCTTTATCTCCTCAGGAGGGCATTGTCCTATTGCGGACAGCGCCCCCCCGATTTCCTCCTCGGTAGCAGACTCGTCCTCGGTAGCAGAACATCTACGCGCTTGGAGGGCCGGGCGATCCGCACATTCTCCCCCTCAAACACTCCGCGAAGACGAGTCGCTAAGCGGTCAGCCCCCGCCGCCGAATCCGCACCGGGAACTTCCAGAAGGATGGCCCCGGTGATCGCACGCTTACAGCGTAATGCTTTCACACCTATCTCCTGCAAAGAGATCTTAGTCCGCGCGATCCTCATGACGGTCTTATAAGTCACCGACCTTCCCGGCAGCACCGTTACTACGACAGCCGCTGTCTTTGGGGGAATCGGCACCCGCGTTTTTCTCTTCCCTGAAGCTAAGGCTGGGGAAGCCTCCGAAGAGGTGACCCCACCCCCCACCACTTTCACACTAGCACTTGACGTCCTCCTCCGCGCCGCCCCGGCAAAAGTCAGGGAGGCACGGACGGGAGAGTCGCCCTCTCGTACCCGAGAAGAAGAAGGCCCAGCAGCCCGAACCGCCCTGTCACCCCCCCTCCCCTCCCGGGAACCCCAGCCCGAGCCGCCGCCACCTGTTTTTTGGAAACCGCAGTTTTAGCCCTTTTCGTATTGGCGGCGGCAGATCCTGCCGGTGTACTTCTCAATAGTGAGACCTCCTTCGTCAATTGGGTGATCCTCTTGTCCAATGAGAGGAGGACCCCCCTAACTCCTTCGCCTTCACTCGGGGTCTCGACAGGCCCCGGCTCCGGTGTCTCCATCTCCGTTTGGGTAAAGGTATCCGTCCTACTCAGAATCTCCCCCAGCTCCATCGGCACAGGAACCTCCTTCTCCCTCTTCTGGAGTTCCCTTTTTCTCTCCTTCAACTCCTCCTCCCTAGTTTTCAATAACTCCTCCCTCAATCTAAAGTGTTCCTCCTTTTCTCCAACAAACTCCTTCATAACCTTGAGCTGCTCCTCCATTTTGTCTATCTTCTCCTTGTATGTCTCCTCCACCATGGAGACTTGGTGTTTAACCAATTCCACTTTTCTTTCCATCACCACCTTCTCCATTTGTTCAGTCTTCTCGATCAGTTCCATCTTCACCTTTCGGTATTTCTTTTCCATCTGTTCTGCGCCGCAGCGAAGATGATTGATCGCATTTCTCAGCCCTTCCTCATATTGTAGCGACATCTCCTTATTGTCTTGCTTATCAAGCAACCGACGAATAAGAAAATCCGCCCTTTGCTCCACCTTTTTCGGAGAAAGCACCTCCATATCGCGATATGTCAGCGCTGTCTCCCCGCGAATCAATGCACGTTTCCGCGCGTTTAGTTCCTCCTCCGCAGCCTCCGCCTCCAATTCCTCTTGAGTCGGAGGAGGTCGCGACCTGACCCTTTCCAAGGCCTTCTGCTTCTCCTGTAACCACAGGTCGACAGCCTCATCCGTTTCTTCCTCCATCTATAATATTTAATATAATTTTTTAGTATAATTTAGTATAATTTTTCGTTACCGATCTTTTTGGGAACCGGTATTCGACATTTTTTCGGGAAATAATTGACCGAATTTCAAAGAAATATATATGAAATGGGAGTAGAATTTCCCGGGGAGTGTCATAATGTGTATAGTTTTTTGTTACCGATTTTCTGGAAACCGGTTTTTCTAATTTTTTTTAATTTTCGAAAAATAATTGACCGAATCTCAAAGAGTTGTATATGAAACGGGGGTAGAATTTTCCGGGGAATACTATAAAGTGTATAATTTTTCGTTACCGATTTTTTTGGAAGCCGGTATCAGAAATTTTTCAAATTTTTTGGGAATTAATTGACCAAATCGCAAAAAATTATATATGAAGTAGGGGTAGAATTTCCCGGGGAGTGTTATAAACTGTATAATTTTTAGTTACCGATCTTTTTGGGAATCGGTATCTTTTTGGAAATTGGTTACGAAATTTTCCAGAGCGGGAGAGAGAGAGCGAGAGAGAGAGAGAGAGAGAGAGAGAGAGAGAGAGAGACTATTTGCGTGTCTTAATACACATGTTCTCCGGGGCGAAGCCCGGCGGGGCATGCAAGTAATCTATAATATGTAAAAATATTAGAAGAAAAAAACGAAGTCATTTCTTAAAAACTTAAAAAAGTAGTGT
>NW_020212778.1:5917-24333 GCF_003070985.1 Temnothorax curvispinosus
ATATAGGAATAAACAAAAAATTGTATGACATATTATAATATTCTGTTTGCTAATTAACATTTTCTTATTATATTTTTTTTACAGAAAATTGCTATGAAGAGAACGAAAATGCGCAGAAACAACATACTACTTCAAGGAAATTGCGAGAATTACATGTGGTTTTACACAAGATAGATGAACCATTAAAAAAACGTTACAGAAGTAACAAAATTTAAATTCCGTCAGGTAATGCTATTGTTGCTTAGCACTTCGTAATACTTTATACTTAGACATAACAGTTAACAAGTAATAAGTATATTACAGTAAGTTTTTATACATATCTATGGACAATATTCTTAACGTTCTTTCCTCTTTTCCTCACAGATGATTCATTCATATATGAAGCGCCAGGAGATGATTATAGGTATTTGTATGAGGATAACAACAATACTCATAAAGAAGACCTTCCATTTCATTATTATTAACTAGGATTTTCAAAATCCTAACGTGTCAGAAGCAAAACCTCCCGAAGAAAACTGCACGGTGTATCTTACTAATGAATGAACATGTTTTCATACCATGTAGTCATCTTGCTTGTTGCATTGAATGCATTAAAAAATTAAAAAGAAATCAATGTCCGATTTGCAATACTACTTATGAAAACTCTTCGAGTTAGAAGACCATAAGAATTGTCTTTGAGTCAAGCAATATTTTTTATTTACAAACACTGCTGTCTACTAATTTTAGAACAGAAAACGCTTTATTATTTTTATTTACTCTGTTTTAAAAATAAATTAACTCATATTTCTTACATTATTTAGAATGTATCTTAAATATCTGTATGTGCAATATTGCTTTAATTGCATCTGAAATATCCACTTATAACTCGAATTTTACAGGCAAAGTTATGCACTATAAAGTACCGATATATAATAAGTTTACAAATTGTGTAATGCATACAGATATTTTTTATCCTAAACAAAAAAATGGAAACAGATAAAGATACCAAAGCCAAATGTTAATGTTATATGTAACTTATTGCTATAATCATGCATGGTTTTCGTTGAAATTAATTGTTTTCTAAATTTAGCTATAAATCAGTTATAACAAGACATTTTGCACTTTTTATGATTTGTTGTAAAAATTAATATCTTTCAAAATGCCTGATTATAAAAACCATAGTTCCTAATTAAACTTAATCATAATTAGTATACGTAAGTTCTCTATTACCAAACATGGGCATTTTATTTTATATACCAAAGATTTATGATAAGAAAGATATTTTGATAACATTTCTTTTAATATTGTTACATATAGTACAATACGCTGTGATTACATGCGATTTTCTTTTATAACGTTTTATCGGAAAGATAACACTGCATATATTATAATACTTTGTATTTGATTTAAAATGTTTAATATAAGTATTGTTATACCGCTATATTGCGTTGAAGGCAGGTATAAAATAAAAATTGCGAATTTATGATACCAAAGATATTTTGATAATTATTTCTTTTAATATTGTTACGTATTTTACAATGCGCTGTGATTATATGCGATTTTCTTTAGTAACGTTTTATCGGAAAGATAACACTGTGTATTACAATTCTTCGTATTTGATTACAAATGTTTAGTATAAGTATTGTTATACTGCTATATTGCGCAGAAGGCAGATATAAAATAAAAATTGCGCAAATTGCGGATTTATGATACACAAGATATTATGATAACTATTTCTTTTAATATTGTTACGTATAGTACAATGCGCTGTGATTATATACGATTTTCTTTTGTAACATTTTATCGGAGACAACACTATATATTATAATTCTTCGCATTTGATTTAAAATATTTAAGTACAAGTATTGTTATACCGCTATTGCGCAAGAGGCAGGTATAAAATAAAAAATTGCGGAAATTGTCACAAATATACATACGTTTTATTAAACATAAATAGACTTTGTAACTTTTATTTCCGTACATAAATCTTAATGTGTTATGTACTTTTTATCCTTTTCTATTCTTATCCTTACCCATATACTATGAATCACTTCTGATCCCAAAGAACATTGCCAACATGTAAAAATGGTGAAAACTATTGCAATTTTTGACCTAAGTATTCTCAATCACAACAATGTGTCGCGCATTTTTGTGTCCAAGTGAACAGGTCGCGAATTCTCGTGTCCAAATGAACAAATTGCATATTCTCGTGTCCAACTGCACAGGCCGCGCATTTTCGTGTCTAAGTGAACAGGTCGCGCATTTTCGTGTCCAAGTGAACAGGTCGCGAATTTTCGTGTCCAACTGCACAAGCCGCGCATTTTCACGTCCAAGTGAACAGGTCGCGCATTCTCGTGTCCAAGTGCACAGGTCGCGAATTCTCGTGTCCAAGTGCACAAGTCGCGTATTCTCCTGTCCAACTGCACAGGCCGCGCATTTTCGTGTCCAAGTGAACAGGTCGCGCATTTTCGTGTCCAAGTGAACAGATCGCGCATTCTCGTGTCCAACTGCACAGGCCGTGCATTTTTGTGTCCAAGTAAACAGGTCGTGCATTCTCGTGTCTAAGTAAACAGATCGCGTATTCTCGTGTCCAACTGCACAGGCCGCGTATTTTCGTGTCCAAGTGAGCGGCGAGCACTTCTTACAGTGTCCAAATGAACCGTGTCCAAATGAACGGTGTCCAAACGGACACGGACCGTGTCTAAATGACCCGTGTCCAAACAAACGGTGTCCAATTCACCGTGTCCAAATGAGCCGTGTCCAAATAAGCCGTGTCCAAATGAATGGTGTCCAAATGAACCGTGTCGATATAAACGGTGTCCATTTGATCGTGTCCAAATGACCGTGTCCAAATGAACGGTGTCCAAATGTACCGTGTCCAAGTGCAGGCCACTCTTGCACTCTTAACAAAGAGAACAAAAGAAATGCACCGGTATTACGCTAGACAAAGGATTTTATGTCTTTCACGCATTATCACTCTAAACAAAGGAATTTTACTTTTTTGTAATCAGGCAAAGGAAATATATCAATTATGGCTCACGCACACCAAACAATAGATTTTATTATTCAGAATCTTTAAACAAAGAAAATTATATGTATTTAGGCTCTTGCACATCTAACAAAAAGAAACAGTCATTTTTCGACTTAGACAAAGGACATTTGGCTCTCGCACGCCAAACAAAGAAAATATTGCCAACTCTTGACTTGGACAAAGGAAATTTGGCTCTCGCACGCTAAACAAAGAACTTAATCTCTCATATAATTTAAACAAAATTTGTTAAAAATGGGCTTTTATTTGCCAAACAAAAATATGCCTAATTTCGGCCTAAACAAAAAAAATTTGTCAAATTAACCCTTAAATGCCCCGTGAGGTCCAGCGGACCCCAGACCCTTTAGAATGAAATGTTTTCAAATGTTCTTGCCAAAAATGGAGCTCATGCTCCCATTGATGATAGTTGAGTGATTTACCTACCCGTTTGTACACTTAGCAGTACTCAGTTTACTTAATTTTTTATACTATGTTAAAATTAAAATTTTAACAATATAAGCATTTTATTCTTTTCTAAGTCTTGAACAACATTGAAAAAAATTTTCATAACTAAAGATAAAAAAATCAATGAGTAAGGAGACATTTTTCATGCTGGGGTTTTTTAGACCCCTCATGTCATTTACGAGATTCTTGAGAGGTGTGGCATTTAAGGGTTAATTTGAAACAAAGGTTTTTTATGCCGTTTATGGCTTCTACTTGCCAAACAAAAAAAACATCATGAAAACTGGTTTTTGCTCGCCAAACAAAGGACTTATCATTTAAACAAAGGTTTTTATAAGTCAGTATAAGACTGTGTGTTTGGTACCTCATCCACCTGCTCAAAGGTGTCACTTCTTGCAACGGTGACACCCGTTCCAAGAATTTCGTCCAGCCCAACATCGGCGAATCCAACTCTTATCTCTGGAATCGTCAACGCATCCTCCAACTCATCAGGCATTTCCGTCGCTTCCTGGCTGTTTGGCTGTATCTCCTCATTGTTGTTGTTGATCGTCTGTCTGCTTTCAACAGCACCTTCTCGGTTGTCGTTTTCAACGGCGACACGTCCATATTGCGTGTCTCCTCCTCCGGCTTTGTCTCCAGCTGCTTCGACATTGTGAACAGCTGTTGCGGGACCGGTGCCTGCGAAGGCATCGGTACCAAGGTACGGGGTCTAAGAGTCCACTCTTCCTTCCCCCCGTCTATGGATCGGTGTGGAGGGAAAAATGGGAGCCCGGCGACTCCCTGGCCTTCGGGCCGGTCCCAATTGCCGTACAGTGGGAAGAAAACTCATGTTTTTGGACAAAAATCTGCCTACAAAACTTAACCGATTGAAATGAATTTTTTTTTTAAATACTCGTGAATATTTGTACTTTCTCGTGGTACTGCTTAAAATTTAATAATTTCTATTATAACATTTAAAAAAACATGTCAAAGTTAACCTTTTGCTTACTCGTAAAGGAAGCTTTGTATCTGTGAAAAACAATTAAGTTTTTTATGTTTTAGAAACATGTTTTGAAATCTTACAAGTTGAAACATGTAAAAAAACTTGCACATTGTTTCCTCATAGTTTTTAAGTGTGCAAGTAGAAACCTACACATTGCTTCCTTATGGTTTTTAAGTGTGCAAGTAGATACTTTCGCTCACAAAGCTTCTCTATGAGGAAGCTTGTATTTTATTCGATGTATAATTATTAGTATTTATTTGTTTTGGCTTCCTCGTAGAGGAAGCTTTGTGAGCGAAGGTTTCTACTTGCACACTTAAAAACCATAAGGAAGCAATGTGTAGGTTTCTACTTGCATACTTAAAAACTATGAGGAAGCGATGTGCAAGTTTCTACTTGCACACTTAAAAACTATGAGGAAACAATGTGCAAGTTTCTACTTGCACACTTTTTTTTATTGTGATAAGCTTTATTGCGACTAATATCTGTTATACTATTACAAAACAATGTGCAAGTTTCTACTTAAAATATTTTAGAATTTCAAGCCCAATATTTCAAAATTTGCAAAAGTTATAGCAACGGACATTTCTAAAAAAAATCAAAAATTTTTTTAAAAAGAACTCTTTTACCGATCATCACCAAATGCAATACCAACCTTCCTTAAATGATACTCTATTGATTAAAAAAAATTAAGCCCGATATCTCAATATTTGCGGAAGTTATAGAAATTTCGGTAAATTTGGCGCGCGCACACACACACACACACACACACACACACACACACACACACACACACAGACATTTTTTAAAATTGCAATTTTTTGACGTTTTAGAACATTCTGAACACATTCAGAAAAACAAAAAAAATTTTTTTTACGAAAACAAAGATTCCTCTATGAGGAAGCAAAAGCAACTTTTTTCCATGCCTGTGTCTATACGCGCGTGCGTGTTTGTGTATACACCAATATCTCGACAAAAGTTTAACCGATTTTGATGATTCAAACAGCATTCTTTTTGTTATTCTTTCGGGAGTAGAATAACAAGTAAAAAAGAACATTTTTTATCGGTCGATGCGTTTTTGTTTTATAAAGAAATTTCTGAATATTGTTCTTTTCTTCTACCTTATAAAAATTGACTATTTTGTTTTATTATACAAATATATTTTTTGCTTTACAGTTTTAGTTCCATGAGGTTTTTGTATTTATTTGTGTTATATCATTTATAGTTTTGTAATTAATATGGAATACAAAATAAAAAATTTTGATTTATGTCAGATGCTGTGGAATAGCAATGCAAAGTCCATGTATGACAAAGTAGATTTTATTTTAGTTAAAATAAAAAGTAAGTCCTCTTTCGATGAAAATCAGATAAAGATTATAAAAAAGAAATTGCTCAATACTTTTATTCCCGATTATAATAGAAAATGGCAAAGTGTCAAAAGGGTAAAATCTGTTTTTTTAAAGAAGTACGAAAAATTCTTAGAAACGGAATTCACGGTAAATGTTTTTGAAAATCTACAAAATAATAATTGTTCATTGTTCATCTATTCAATCACAAAAAGGCCGACCACGATTATCATTTCAAGATGGATCCGAAAAGACCAAAAAGAGGCGCATCCAAGAGCTAGCTTTAACTTGCACAAAAGAAGAATTATCCAAAGCACTTGAGATTACAGTCAGTCATTCCGATAGCGAATCTGAAATAGAAGTTTCGAGCGAAAATAATAAGAAAAAGTTTGATAAAATTTTAGCAATGTATATTGATTTAGATTTAACGAAAAGAAAGTATGAGAAGCTAAGAACATATAATAAAGAAATAAGTAGCAATGATTTATATCCTCCATGTCGTCTGATTACGGAAGCAAAGAAGACTTGCTATCCATATGATGGTGAACATATAGAATCGTCAGATGTAGGAGCAAGTGTCCATTTTATATCCTTGTTGGGACATACAGTTAAGCGAATATTATTACAATTTGAAAAAGATGATCTTGCCAAAATCTCTGGTAAAAAGTTAGTGCTCATGGGAAAGTGGGGTATGGATGGAGCCCATGCGAATCAAATGACCAGACAAAAATGGTCAATGCAGACAATCGACGTTCGTAACGATGATTTGAGTAACGACGACAATGCTGCAAAAAATGAATCTGATGGCAAAACTGATGAAGATGATTCGAGTGAAGAAGATTCTACGAATATTAATAACAGTGTTTCTAAAAGTAAAGAAAAAACGAGCTATGACAACATCAATGACTCTGATAAAGCATTTTCCTTGATTTCCTTCGTCCCTCTCTAACTAAAAGCAGACTACAATATTATTTGGACAAACGAAACACCTTCGTCTGTTCATTTTTGTAGGACAATTAAGTTTCAATTTCTTAAAGAAACTGATTCTTTTGTCAGAAAAGAGTTCGAATTTTATACGAATCTGTTGAATAAAGTTCATACTTATTCTATTGATGTGAATGAAATGATATTTAATATCAGTTTCAACTTAAAATGTAGGATGGTAGATGGAAAGATATGCAATGTTTTAACAGGTCAGAAAGCATCTTCCTGCTGCAATATATGTGGAGTTGGACCAAAATTTGTTAATAATTTAACGTATGTTGCAAGTTTGCCATGCAATGAGGCACACAATAAATTTGGTCTTCTTACACTACATATGTGGATCCGCATTTTGGAATATTTGTTACACGTTGCTTACAATCAGGACTTCAAAAAGTTTTACGCAAGAACGAAGGATGAAAAAGAAATGAAAAAGTTAAGAAAGCGACAAATTCAAAGAGACCTTCAGTCCAAACTGTCATTAACAGTCGATGTCGTAAAGCAGGGTTACAGGACAACGAACACTGGGAACGTGGCTCGTTCATTCATGGAAAAAGCTGAATCGGTTGCCGAAATAACAGGTTTGGATAAAACCTTGGTTACAAGATTTCATAATATTCTACAAGTTATAACTTGTGGAAAGATGGTTAATTGTGTAAAATTTAAAAGTTACTGCTTAGACACTGCCCAGCTATGTATAGATCTTTACCCATGGTATAAATTACCACCATCAGTGCATAAGCTACTGATACATGAGAGCAAAATAATTAAATCGTTTGAGTTACTGATTGGTTTTTACTCAGAAGAGTCACAAGAGGGAAGTAATAAAATTTTTCGAAAAACTAGAGCTAACAACAGTAGAATGTGTGATAGAAGATTAACAAACATCGATATAATGTAGTACTTTTTGCTTCATTCTGACCTTTTAGTGAGTAGTTACAGAATAAAACAAATTAAGAAAGCAAAACCATTGTCAAAAGTAGCTGAGAGTATGATAGTGTCCAATGAGTAATGTGGACTAAAAAACGGCCCTTTTAAGAGCCTCATGATATGCAAAATCCGATCAAGCAACCTCCTCACAGTGCATATCGGATAACGCCAATGCCGACGGTACTTATTCAATTAAATTTAATTCCTAAGTAATACGTGGTTACAACATTTACGTACATCTTTTGTATATTTTAAGTGCATAAGTATTTACAACTATTGCATATTATTCTTGAATTATTACATACTAGTTGTACAACGTATTTGAAAACATAGTTATAAATTTTTTATTGTCTACAAAGAAAGATTTTTACTTCCGTTATCGTTCGACAACGAAAATCGATTTTTTTCATAAAAAAGATTTTCTTTTAGAATAATACTCAAAGACGCCTGAAAATTTAACTTGTTGGTGTTCTTGAATAGCTTAATAATAAAACAAAATTTTATTATGTTTCATACATTACTTTTTGAGATATAACCAGAAAAAAATGACATTTTCGTAAATAACAAAAAAATGTGCAAGTTTCTACTTGCACACTTTTTTTATTGTAATAAGCTTTATTGCGACTAATATCTGTTATACTATTACAAAACAATGTGCAAGTTTTTACTTGCACACTTAAAAGCTATGAGGAAGCAATGTGCAAGTTTCTACTTGCACACTTTTTTATTATCCTAAAACATCATTTTTTGAAGTCTCAATTATTGAGACTTGAGATGTTCTAACTGTCCCTCTTAGAAAAAGAAAAAAATTAAAAAAAAATTGTTCAAAATAAGAAAGAGAGAGAGAGAGAAAGAGAAAGAGAGAAAGAGAGAGAGAAAGAGAGAGAGAGAGAAAGAGAGAGAGAGAGAAAGAGAGAGAATAAGATATTTATAAAATTTTGGAGAATTCGTACATACATAGAAACTTTATAAAACTGGATCTAATCAACTAAATCTTAAATAATTATATATGAAATAGGGGTAGAAAAGACTAAAGAATATAATAAAATTAGAAAAGTTGCCAATAATTAATACTAAATTGTCAAAACAAATAGCCCAATATTTCAAAATTTGCGCAAGAGCAACTACAGACATTTCTAAAAAAATTGAAAATTTTTTAAAAAAGAACCCCTTTATCGATCATCGCCAAATTCAATACCAACCTTTCTTGAATGATGCTCTATCGATTGTAAAAAAAAAACAACCCGATATCTCAATATTTGCGAAAGTTAGAGCAACAACGGACATTTCCAAAAAAATTCAAAATTTTTTTTTTAAAAAGAACCCGTTTACCGATTATCGCCAAATTCAATATCAACTTTCCTTGAATGATACTCTATCGATTAAAAAAAAAAACAGCCCAATATCTCAAAAATTACGGAAGTTAGAGCACATACGGACAACAACGTACACACGTGCGCACGCACGCACGCACAGACATTTTGTACAAAAGTGATTTTTCGACGTTTTAGAACATTCTGAACACATTGGCAAAAGCAACTAAAAAAATTCTTTCACAAGAAAATACGTAAAATTAAGCTCTTTCAAATGCATATTCTAAATTATAAAAATATTTACTCTAACATTAAAAAAAATTAAACTAATTATAAAAAAGTAACATTTCTTTATAAAACAAAAACGCATCGACCAATAAAAAATTGTTCTTTTTTATTTGTTATTATTCTACTCCCGAAAGAATAACAAAAAGAATGCTGTTCGAATCATCAAAATCGGTTAAACTTTTCTCGAAATATCGGTGTATACACAAACACGCACGCGCGTATATACACAGACATGAAAAAATGTTGTTTTTTTACATGTTTCAACTTGTAAGATTTCAAAACATGTTTCTAAAACATAAAAAACTTAATTGTTTTTCACAGATACAAAGCTTCCTTTACGAGTAAGCAAAAGGTTAACTTTGACATGTTTTTTTAAATGTTATAATAGAAATTATTAAATTTTAAGCAGTACCAGGAGAAAGTACAAATATTCACGAGTATTTAAAAAAAAATCATTTCAATCGGTTAAGTTTTGTGTTGTAGGCAGATTTTTGTCCAAAAACATGAGTTTTTTTCTCACTGTGCGCCGCGCCGGTAGAAGAAGGCGACCCCGTCTTTAAACGCCCGGTCGGCCGGGACCGTTAAGCGGGGGCTTGCCCTTGCCGCCGTGCCAGGGTGGGGTATGGGGAGGGGGTCCCTATGTTTCGTGCCGCGGTCCAGACCTCCTTGTGGGCAGAAGACGTCTGCTTGGACGCTTCCGCGGACGTGGATGCCAAGTGGATCGGGGACGTAATGTTCGCAGCGTGTGACACTGGCATCCCCCGGCCCAGGCCTCGTCCGCGTCAAGCTACGTACTGGTGGACCGAGGAGATCGCCGAGTTAAGGCGCTCCTTGGTCCACACCAAGCAGTTATGCTAGGCGCCGCTAGGCGCCGCTAGGCGCAGAGGTCAGCACCGCAGAATAGAGGAGGCCGGAAAAGGCTACCGTTCCGCCAGACGGGCCCTTTCCAAGGCCATCAAGGTGGCCAAGGACCGAGCCTGAGCTCCTTCAGGCCCTGGATTAGGATCCATGGGGGCGCTCTTACAATTTGGTCTTGAATAAGCTCAGGACCTGGGCGCCCCCCGTGACTGAGAGTATGAACCCTGAGTTCCTGGAGAGGGTGGTAAACACCCTCTTCCCGGACGACCCGGCGGAAAGGGCGTCCGGCGGTCCCGTTCCACCTGTCGTGGAGTGGGACGAGGAGCTCGGGGTCAGGCTGGAGAAGATGCAGAAGGCTGCGAAGCGGCTGAAAGCAGGGAAAGCTCCGGAGCCTGATGGAGTCCCAGGCAGGGCGTGGTCTTTGGTCACGGAGGAAATGGCAGAACACCTAAGGGTACTCTACACAAGGTGCCTCAGGGAGGGCCGGTTCTCCCAAGCATGGAAGGTGGCGAGACTGGTCCTACTCCCCAAAGCAGGGAAACCCGCCGACCAGCCGTTGGCGTATAGGCCAATCTGTCTGTTGGACGAGGTCGGCAAGCTCTTTGAACGCATCATTGCCGACCGACTCGTCCAGCACTTCTCCCGGACTTATTGTCGGACCAGTAGGGTTTTTGAGAGGGCAAATCAACCGTGGACGCGATTAAGCGCATCCAGGCCCTTTTGGAAGCCGCGGCGGAGGAAGGCAGAGTGTTGCTCGGCGTGTCATTTGACGTCGCCAATGCGTTCAACACCCTGCCGTGGCCGGTCATACGGGGGGCGCTCGAATATCACGGCATTCCCCCGTATCTGGTGGCCGTAATTTACGACTACCTCCGGGACAGGAGATTGGTCTATACCGACCGAGACGGCGAGGTGAGGGTTAAGTTGGTCGTGCGGGGGGTTTCGCAGGGGTCCGTGTTTGGGCCCCTCCTGTGGAACCTTGGCTACGACGCCGTCTTGCGAGTCGCCCTCCCCCCGAAGTGTTGGTTGAACTGCTTTGCTGACGATATTTTTCTGGGGGTCAAGGGCGGTGACTGGGAGGAGGCCAGAAGGCTCGCTAATGTCGCGGTGGCACGCGTGGTGGCGACCATGAAGAGTGTGGGCCTCAAGGTGGCTCCTCAGAAGATGCAAGCCATTTTTTTCCACAAGCGGTCTAAGAAGAGGCCGCCTGGAGTCCACATAATGGTGGAGGGAACCCGTGGAGGCCCGGATGAAACCTCTGGGCCTCTGGCTGGACAGCACCTGGAGCTTTGGCGAGCACTTTGCTCGCCTGGCCCCAGGGTGCAGGGCGTCTCAAATAGTCTCGCGAGATTGATGCCCAACCTGGGGGGGGGAGGGCGGGCGGTCGTGCTCGCCAGCTGTATGCCGCGACGGTGCACGCCGTGGCACTCTACGGGGCCCTTGTGTGGGCCCTCAGGGCGGAGGGCTCCAGGCGCATCAAGGCGTTTCTGCGCCGCGCTCAGCGCCTGGTAGCCCAGAGAGTGTCGCGGACGTATCGCACCGTCTCTCATGCGGCAGCCACGACCTTGTCCGCGCTCCCCTCGATGGAGCTTGCGGCTCGACAGTGCACCGAGGTGTACAGGCGTACACAAAAGCTGCAGGCCAGGAGGGTGCCAATCACGGACAGGGTCCGTGCAGCCATTAGGAAAAAACGGCCCTCGTGGAGAAGTGGCGCGAGTATCTCGCCAACACGGCCTTGGCCGGTAAGAGACCGTCGACGCTGTCCGGCCCTGCCTAGAGGACTGGCTAGGCAGTTGGCGATACGGGTTGACATATCGGGCACGGGTGCTTTGGTGAGTACCTGTGTCGCATCGGGAAGTAGGAATGTCGTATATTGTATCGATATTGCGAATATCGATACTTTGTAGCTAAAGTATCGGTATAAAATATTGATATTTCAGCCAACAATATTTACTTGTTGATATACTAGATCCCGAATATCGAATAGTTATTTGCTTCGCAATCGACGCATCTGACGCCTACGTTGCATACGTCGTTCAGTGCCATACTGCCATTGCCATTTGCCATATTACAATTCGCACGTGCGTTGACCGTTTCGGACGTATTTTGTCAGGAAGAGTATTGCAACAGGTCCCCCAGGTTGGGCATCAGTCTTGCGAGACTATTTGAGACGCCCTGCACCCTGGGGCCAGGCGATCTCTGGGTTCGTGTCTTTGCTCGCGTCTCGCGTCGCGTCGCGAAACTTGCGTCGCGTCAACTTGCGTGCCGTGTACCCGTTGCCCCCGTTGGCTGTTATCTGTCTCCGCGTGCTCCTCGTCCGCGCCTTCCGCGTGACCGATCCGCCCCTCGACGCGGGATAATCGCGCTCGCGCACGGCGAGCGACGCGCTCATCCCAACTTCCGAGGAGGGCTCTCCGTCGACCATTCACGGAGAGCGCGAAGCGACATTTAGGTTATAAACCGCGCGAGGTGCCGCGTGAACCGAACAGTGGAGACCGGGTGCCCCGGGGGGACCTGTGCGTTGTGCGTGCACAACTCTCCTCCGCGAGTCACGCTTCGTATGCGGATCCACGCCGATGTGTGCGCGCGGGCGCTAAAGAGACAAGCAGTTGGCAATGCGACTGTTAGTATCTGCATCAATTTCGAAAAAGAAAAAAAAGTCGTTCAGTGCCATAGCTGTGTGCCGAGCTCTTAGCGTGAAAGGTGAAAGATTTTCCAAGATTTCGAGGAATAGACGATATCTAGTGTCTAGTGCAACTTATCGGTCACTTCCGTGCAACCAGCTGCCAGCTACCACCGAGAGCCTCTCCCGGCGGGCGCCTTTGTCTATGCAGAGATTTATTCTGCAGTCGTAACCAATTTTAAGTTTTCTAATTGTTTACCTACCAGGTGAGTAGAGTACAAATTGAATAATACGCATGATGTTTGATTTTATTTTGCTTCTTGGGTCTAATCAACCAAATTAAAAAAAATTATATATGAAATAGGGGTAGAAGAAACCAAAGAAAAGATTGTTTTTTGAGTTTTTGATGCTAATATGTTCAGAGTGTTCTAAAACGTTAAAAAATTGAATTTTAAAAAAATGTCCATATGTGTGTGTACGTGTGTGTGTGTGTATGTGCGGATTTAATGTCCGTGGTTGCTCTAACTTTTGTAAATTTTGAAATATTGGGCCATTTCTAATTTTATTATATTCTTCAGTCTTTTCTACCTCTATTTCATATGTATAATTCTTTAAAATTTAGCGAGGATCGGTGAAGGAGTTACCGATTTTTGCTTAAAAAGTTACATGTATAAGTTATACATGTTGTTCCGAATTTGCCGTTACTTCGGAATTTAAGTTCTATCGAGATGTTTGCTTACGACGACAGCGTGTACGGCTATCACGTGTTCATGTGTCACCGATAATAAGATCACGCGCAGGCCATGCTTCCGCATACCGGCGCCGCTGCCGAATTCGGTTTCACGCGTGTTATGAAATGTCTGTGGTAGCTTTAACTTCCGCAAATATTAAGATATTGGGTTATTTTTAATTCTATTACATTTTTTCAGTCTTTTCTACCCCTATTTCATATATAATTCTTTAAGATTTACTTGATTAGACCCATCTTTATATGCGATCAAAGGTCTATAATATTTGGAGAAATGTCTGTGGTTGCTTTAACTTTCGCAAATTTTGATATCGTGTTATTTCTAATTCTGTTATATTCTTTAGTTTTTTCTTGAATTTCGTGAGGATCGGTGAAGGAATTATTAATTTCTGCTTAAAAAGTGTATAAGATGTACATGTAATTTTATATAGATTATCATTAAAGGGAGGTTGTTTTGAATTTTGCGAGGATCGGTGAAGGAGTTACCGATTTCGGCTTAAACAGTTACATGTATAAGTTATACATTAGGGTGTGTCCATTTAGACGATATTAAGGTTTAAAGTTCGAAGTGTATAAAAATTATTCTTTTTTTTTATATAACAAAATTATAAGCTTTATCGGATTTTTTTTTGTAAATTATTAAATTAACTGTAAAAATAACTTTAATTCTAGTCAATAAACATTATTAGTTACTCATTGAAGGCCATAAAAATATATTTTTTGTCAAAAAATTGGTTTTAATGAGCTAATATTCGTTATAATAATTGCACAAGTTTTTCTGAGTTAATGACATCAAATCACTATTATCAACCGAGAAATCGATTGGAATATACATTCTCACGGATGTTTTAATAAAGATTAAAAATTTTTTACCCAATAATATATATGTTGGAATCTACGAAACTTGTGTTCGATCCTCGGGTCGTTTCGTTATTGTAACGGTTGCCCCCCCTTTTCACAGAGACGCGCTATTGTTCCGCGTACATTCGTACATTCGTCTCTGTGACACGGCTCAGGCAACATCGATACTCAGTAGTAAAGAGATTAGAGATATAACGGCCTTCTTTTTTTTATCCCGACACGAGTTATTTCCGCATTCCCGTGCACTTGCGTCCACAGGTTATGGGCCCAGACTGCGAATTGTGAAATAAGTGCGGTTGATAGAAAATTGAGTCAAACGCGAGTGCGGTTGCCACGTATAGTTCGAACGCGAGTCGATCACGTACCAATACGAATCGAGAACATTCGGGGTATTTGCGAATCCTTGTTATCTAGACTTTTTTGTGATAATGTCGAGTCAGATGAGGATCGAATTGCTCACGAAGAACAATTACGACTCCTGGAGCATGCAAGTGGAGGCACTGATGACCAAAAATGGCACGTGGAAGTATACGAGCGGCGAATATCCAGCACCAGCAGGGACGGATGATGCGCCGAAAGATGCGCGCAAACGATGGATACAAGGCGACAAAAAGAGGCTAAGTCTGATTTAATTTTATCTATAAGCCCGCCTGAATTGCAACAAATACGTGGATATATGTATAACTTCGCGTGAAATTTGGTTAAAATTGCAAGGTATCTATGCGTCGAGAGGGCCAGCCCGGAAAGCCATTTTATTAAAAAAGTTAGTAATCCAAAAATTGCAAGAAGGGGAAGATGTGCGCGATCATATGAATCGTTTTTTTTGACGCGGTCGATAAACTCGTAGTCATGGGCGTAGACGTGAATAAAGAGTTGCTAAGCATTCTGTTGCTATATAGTCTATCGCCGAGTTTTGAAAATTTTAGATGCGCCATCGAATCCCGCGATGAGTTGCCCGACGTGGAAGTTCTCAAGGTCAAGATTTTAGAAGAAAGTGAAGCCCGATGCCAGAAGAAACGCGACGAAACGGCTGGAGCAATGGTTGCTTGGAAGAAGCCAAAAGGTGCGTGGAAAAAGCATAATCCCTCTCAACAAAACGAAAATCATACTGATTCTAATACAGATGCTAAAGTAAAATGCTTTAAGGACGTTCTCTCATCCTTATACTAGAGAAAATCGATTTTCTTAGGATTTTCTTGAAACTGTAAATATACGTTAATTTAGGTGTGCTTTATGCGTGCACACAGAAAAATATTGTTCTATAGCCAAGAAAAGCAATTACTCATTTTATTTTATTTGGTTTGAGTAACAGTTTTCTTTAACAAAGAATATTTTCTTAATATTAGTTTCTTAATATACTCATCATAAGTATTAGAAAAGCTTATCATCATGTGCTTAAAAGAAGAATTTATTCTTCTTTCAAGTATATTCCGAAACTTTATCTAAGAAAAGCAACATAAGCTTGATTTGAATATTTACCGATTTTTTAGGTAAGAATATGAAATACTTGGCTGTAGAACGACATTCTTCTAGGTTAGGAGGTTTTCGTGCGCGGTCCGGAGGGGTACAGTTTAGAATATTGAAATTCCTGTCATCAGGTGGACTTGAACCCGGTTCCTCGTGGTTATGAGTCTGATACTTTATCACTAGGCCACATCTCTGATTATATTTTTAGTGCTGCAGTATCTAGTTTTGACAGAAGTGATTCATTAATTTCAAGTATATTCTGTAAACTTTATCTAAGAAAAGCCACATAAGCTTGATTTGAATATTTACTGATTCTTTAGGTAAGATTATGAAATACTTGAAATCAATAAATTACTTCTGTGAAAACTAGATACTGCAACACTAAGAATATAATCAGAGATGTGGCCTAGTGATAAAGTGTCAGACTCATAACCACGAGGAACCGGGTTCAAGTCCACCTGAAGACAGAAATTTTTATATTCTAAACTGTAAGTACTACCCCTCCGCACCGCGCACAAAAACCTCCTAACCTACATTCCACTTAGGAACTAAAGAATTAAAAAAAATTAAAAAAAAAAAATAATATTAATTGTAATCATCAAGAATACAAATTCTTTTTTGAAGTAAACGATTATTTTAGATGAATAAAATTTTTACTTGATTCAAATAACGGATAAACTTCTCTCAAGAAAATGTAATATCTTTATTGAAGTATATGCTTCTCTTCCGTGGACTCTATATTGTAAGTAAACAAAATGTTTGTATTAATTTAATATTCTTGTTTCAAGTACTAAACTTGCTAAGATCTAGAATATGTTTTGAGTAAATGTGATACTTATGACGACTTTATGGTAGATTTGCTCATATATGAACTTATCAAATACTTGAATCAAGTAATATTAACTTGCAGGTAGTTTATATTTTTCTGTGTGTGGTATAAATTTTAGTACCTCTTCCGGTATAAAAAATAAAGATACTGAGCCTCAAAGTTTCAAAAAAATTTTTTAAATTTAATTTTTTTTAGTTTTGGCATTTTTTCCTTATAAACTCGACGAGAGAAGCAACTTTGGTCCTCTTGACCAGCCTCGTATCTCTTACCGTTTAGCCTGGAAAATTTTTTCATTAGTAAAAGTTGAAACTTTGAGGCTCAGTATCTTGATTTTTTATACCGGAAGAGGTACTGAAATTTATATCACGCATAAAGCACACCTAAATTAACGTATATTCACAGTTTTAAGAAAATCCTAAGAAAATCGATTTTCTCTAGTATAAGGACGAGAGAACGTCCTTAAATGCCGTAAGTTTGGACATCAAGCTACCGAATGCCCAGAGAACGCCAAAGGTCACGGAGCCAAGGCGGCTCAAAAACGCGACGCGTACATAGTGTGCGAGGCAAACCAACATGCGGCGTTCAAAACAGATTACAAGGACAGTCGTTGGTGCTTCGATAGCGGGAGCACATCTCACGTATGCCATAGCGAGGACACTTTTGTTGATGTCACGAACGTCGGACATGCAAAATTAAATTTGGCTAGCAACGCTTCAGCGGGTATTAAGGCAAAAGGAATCGTACAACTGAATATTTCAGATAGATCAGCGAATAGGACCGTCAACCTTGAAGAGACGCTTCTGGTACCAAATTTAAGAACGAATTTGATATCCGTGTCTAAGATAACGAATCGTGGAAACGAGTTCGTATTTCGAAAAGACGAAGCTATCGTGAGAGGCCCGGACGGATCAATTAAAATGGTGGCTGATCGTGTTGAAAACCTATATTACGTACGTGGTGCAGATGGGAAGGCTCTAACAGCTTCAAAAGATGAGGATCAGAAAAGGCTGGCGCTGTGGCACAAAAAGATGGGCCATTTGAATATTCGCGACCTTGTAGAGATGACGAAAAAAGAATTGGTCTCTGGTGTGAGTATCGGACGCGCAAACAGCCTACCACCTTGTGATATGTGCATGAAAGGTAAGCTCACCTCATTAAGCTTTACTCCAAGCACTTCTCAAATTATGAAGAGGCTGAATATCATTCACACCAGAGATGCCAATGGTGCTGTTTTGCACGCTGCCTGCGCGCCTGGTGGGGGACACGCACACAGCTGACGGAGCCGTGTACGTGTGCGCTGGGCGCTCGGCGACGGCTCGGCCAGCTTCGGGCGGGTAGAAGAGCGCAGACATACACTCGGATGTCTCGTTCTTCCGCGAGTCGTAGCATAGCCATAGCCGGTTCATCGAAAGTCGTATGCGTTAACGTGTCGACTGACTTGGCTCGTCTATTATGTCTCGCGTATCTTTTCTGATGTTGATTTATGAATAAAATATATATATTATAATATTGCAGATGACAATAAAATATCCCTTCCCACACTAGGCGCGATACACTATCGTGTGTCTCTTAATTATTTAAAAGTAATGAAACTAACAACAAAAAATGTTAGTAAAATTTATTAATTACATAAATAATGTCTAATAAAATTATATTATCTTTATTCTGAAAATAAATTATATAAATTAAGTAAAGAAATAAAAAACAGAAAAAGCGTAAATAAT
>NW_020212779.1:0-1394 GCF_003070985.1 Temnothorax curvispinosus
AGCAAGCAGAGAACTTTAAAAGCTACAAGAATATCGTTCTGGATAATCCGATGGAGCAGGACTCTGTAAGGACACGCGTGGTGCTAACGGGTTGCAAGTAGTAAACAGGAATTTAGGAGCGTTTTTGTTTGCGTATGAAAAAGCGTCGAGTAGTTTCCATTAAATTGTAGAACCGTGTTATGATCTCTATTTATTGCGACTTATTTGTAGAACGTAGTATGTTATGCGAAAATAATGATTATTTATAAGTAACAACGTTAATTTGCAATATTAATTGTAACTGTATTAAATGTTATTCTATTTAATTGATCGTTATTATTTGTATTTCAACGAGTAGATTGTAATTATTATATAGTTGTAAAATTACTTTATAAATAATTCAATATAGAGATAAAGAATATATTCATATGTGTAACCAATATATACATGTTATTTTTAATATTTCCTTCTAAATTTCCGTAATAGTTGTTCCTTTATAAAAGTTCAATTTCGAATTGCTGTGAATTATATAATAGTAATGTAATTATTATAAAACTGTTTGATTTATTAAATAGTTATTTAACATAGAAATTTGCTATTGAAATTTTATTAGATAATTGATTGACACTGATATCATCTATTTGTGTTTAGAGATTATTCTAGCTTGTTCAGCAGGATAGGAAACTAAATGTTTGTAATACTGTACGTAAAATATTTTAATATTTATACCAACATTAGAAAAACTACATTTGTATCAACACTAGACTCTAAATGAAAATGTAAATAAAATCACAGCGCTTAGTATCATACTTAACAATATTACGAAAGAACTGAAGTACCTTTGGCGCGTCATACATTTGTAGAAATAAAATATCTATATTTAAAATAAATAATATTGTAACTCTTATACAACTGCAGTTTCTACGTGTTTAGAGACAGAGAACAGAACAGGGTTATCAAATGTTTGTAATACTGTACGTTGAATCAATATTTTATAATATTTATATCAACCCTAGAATCTAAATAAAAATGTAAATAAAGTCACAGCACTTAGTACTACACTTAAAATTTCACGAAAAAACTTAAATATCTTTGGCACGACATTCATTTGTGCAAATTAAATATCGATGTCTCAAATGAGTGATATTGTAACCGTAATAATGACATATTGCTGCATTTTAACTTATCTATGTCATACGTGTATAAACTTATTTTAAAGTCTATTAAAGATTTCACTCTGTAGTTTTGATTAGAATAAATGAATTAAAAACGAAAAAGACTAAAAATAAATGAAATTGCGCACATTTTATCTTTGTCTCTAATAGTAAACGTTAGTAATTAAGTAATCAATAAGGAATATTTGTTTCGAATTAAGTAATTGTTAAAGAGATTATTTTACTTAATGTCCATTTCTA
>NW_020212780.1:0-1231 GCF_003070985.1 Temnothorax curvispinosus
TTTACTTTATAATTTTTAGCCATCGAAGTCGTAGATAACGGTCGACGCGGAGATAAATAATTTGTTTATTTGCAGTTAGAGGCGAGCAACAAAATCATACGTTGCATATTCTGATAGGGCACGGTTCATAGAATATTTTAAGACTATAATAAAAAGAGCCGAGCAACAAATTCTTTTACTTAGTTTTTAACCATCAAAGTCGTAGATAACGGTCGAAGATGCAGTATTTATTAGTGGCATTGTTTACAGAACCTTATATTTCAAAAATTTGTTTACGCTATCTTAAAGCAACAAAAAAGCAACAAATTTTGATGTATATTTTTTTCTATTTTGTTGCTTTAAGATAGCGTAAAAACATTTTGGAAATATAACGTTGTTTAAGATGTAGTCAATATAGTGCTCTCTGTTAAGTATTCGGATACACGTATTTTCTAAAAACATTATATTTCAAAAATGTTTTCACGCTATCTTGGAGCAACAAAAAAGCAACAAATTCTGGTGTATTTGTTTTTTTTGGATTTGAGCACTCTATATGTGTTTTTTAGTGGGGCTAGCTTGACGACAAGCTGCCCGCCCCCCCATTTCGATCGCCGTTTCCTGCTAAACGGCTTGAGCAACAAAATCCGGACTAGAGCAACAAATTAGCACATAAATAGCACTAAATTTTTTAATAGGTGCGGATTATTTTTGCGATGGAGGAGGGGCTAACTTGATAGAGGTGATTAAACTCGTAAAATTATGATATGTTATGATGAAAATACGGTGTTTTGGCAACATTATGCGAAATTATGCGGGAAAATGACATTATGTTGCAAAAGGTCTCAATATTATGCGTTATTGTGCGCATAAATAATCGGGTTCTACTGGTGTCCCAACACTTAGAATAGTGAAAAGAGTTTGTTTCAATAGGTTTTTACAAATTATGCGATTATGCGCGATGCATAAATCTTATATAGGTCCTTATTTATTAATAATATCATATTAGCGATCTTTATTATAAATATCATTATCTCCCGCTTTCTATGTTAGAGATTAATTAAAATTACGAGCAATTTCTTGAATTGATCTAACGAGGAAAAAAAAACATTCTTTCGTCGAGTCGATATATCGACGGAGACGATAACTTGTCGTGGTTGTCGTGCTTTCGAGAATCGATTTTCCGGCTCCGGCATGTTCGCGCCGAGCGCCGACACTGTGGTGGTCAGCTGTGGTCTTGCCCAGTGTTTTTGTT
>NW_020212781.1:0-4324 GCF_003070985.1 Temnothorax curvispinosus
GAATCCCGCAGGATTTAATAAAGTGTAATTTTTCAGGCTATTAAAGACATATAAGAAGATAGACAAGTTCAGTTCTGTAATTTCGCACTTCACGACAAGACAATGGCGATTCAGCAACGACGCTGTTGTAAAGCTCTGGAGTCGTATGAATCCGGCTGATCGACAGATTTTCAATTTCGATATGGATAACTTGACTTGGGATTCATATCTCAGACACATGATACTTGGTATGCGCGTATATATAACTAAAGATCCGATGAGTACCTTAGACAAAGGACGAGAGAAATATAGAAAGTGAGTAATTGCTCTTGTACACATCGCTATTGCTTTTCGCCTCATGAAACTTACGATGATTTTTTTTCTTTCAGATTGAAGATCGCTCACTATACCCTGTTAACAGTTATCACGATTTTACTAGTATGGGGCTTTATAAGTTTAATAATTCGTATAATGTCATTCTTCTGATCTTGTAGAATTTTGTAACAAGTAATTTAGTAAAAATAAATTATAATATTAAGAGAAAAATATATAATAGTGAAAATAAATATTTACATCGTTTACACCTTATTGTCTTCCACATCAACTTTATACGTTGCATTTTCACAGAAAAGAATCAATTAGACAGAAATTCAACAGAAATTCTTTTCTATTCAATCATATGTGAGTAATCATTAACCAACGTCTTTCGTGGTGGTTTTTGTCATAAAAAATGCAGAGTATATTTCCTTAATGGATCAATTTCTCACGTACATTTCCTTAATAAATCAAAAAGTTTTTATGCGATATACGCAATATGAATAAACTGCATTTTTAACAAGTTGAAGAAGATAATATTTTATATAAAATGTTATATTATTTAACTATAATCACTTTTCAACGTAATATTTCATATCATATAGATACTATAAATCTACTTTACATAATTCTTTCTTGTTTATATAGTTACTGATATTGTGTTCTACATATTTAATATCTTATAGTTATACATATTGTATTTAAATAAACAGAGAAAAGGAAACAAATTCAGTGCGTTTTACTTAATTGTTTATTAAATTACTTTATCTACAAATATAAGCTTTGAATATGTAAGAAGACGCTGAATATCATGCTATGTATATTATGTACTTTGAACGTATGCTCGTTACGTATGCTACACGTGTTTACGCGGAAACTCAAACTCGAAAGAAATCGCCTGAATCTAATAATAGGCTCACATTAATTCGACTCGAATAAAGAAAGTCTTTAAAATTATATTTTTTAAATTAAATCGTTTATATTATTGTCTTAAAAACATATAGTCTTTAAAACATATTTTGGTTTGTCCCTACAATTAAATATTATTATTATTATCAAGTAATTAATTAGTTATTATCAGTTACATTGTTACATATTATTATTAATTAATTATTATTACTATCGAAAATATAAATAATTTTAAATTAAAGAAATATAAACGTCAATAGTTTTTCATAAAATTTTCTCATAAGAAGCAATTTTAAAAATAATTTGTTAAAATTGCTTTGTGTATTATCATTGTAATATCATTCAGATAGAGTAGCAAGTTACTTTTAGAGTGCGCCGTTTCCTCTGCATAACGATTGGAAGGTAATAATATTATAGTATAAATAAACTTGCGAAATGTATTCTCGAAATAATATATTAATATATAAAAACGCGTAAAATAGTAATGTATGTTTAACGTTATAATAAAATATCATTAAGTACGATAACACTGTACGATATACCTGCCATGGATGAATTACGGACAATTTATATCGATTACAAGCAATGTCAACTAACAACGTTAGATTACATAAAAATATGAAGAATATCTATTTACTATGGTTCAGATAAATAATCGAGCTTGTATTATTGACAATCATTGATGCATTCGTCATGCGTTAAAAATCAGAAGTTTCACATCTCGTTTCTCTTCTAGGTGATAAAAAATTAGTTTTAATTTCTGCATATTAAGAAATTAATTTTATCTTTGATTTAGCCGTCGTATATATTCTTGCGAGATGCAATATTTAGCTTCAAAATATTATTAAACATTCTCACTACGACAAGATCATCATAGAAAGGACTTATTAAAATTAGTTAAAAATAGGGCTTACATTGTCTAAAAAAAAAAATAAATAAGTAAATAAAAAGTTTATCGCTGCTACGAAATATTTAATATATTAAGATAATTATCAAATTTATTTTTATTTTACTCATTTTCTTAAATATCATGCTCTTTCTTTATTAATATTTACTAGCACTTTTTCTGCTAAATAATATTTATTAACATTTAGCATTTTTAAGATACAACGCTATTTTTGATTAAGAAAAATATATACACTATATACAGCTTGACAGCCTTTATATTTTTAATGTACTTTCTGAGGCACTTATTTCTAATATTTTTGTTTATAGTAGTTTTTTACCTTATAATTCAGTATTTTATTCCCTGCCTTACTGTACTACATACATACATTTCATAATATATCTAGCGAGCATATGCCTTTCTGAAATGCAAAAAACGTAGAAGATCCATTTATTTATCTAGAATATAGATCAAAATGTCGTTTTTTCGAGTTATAACGTTTTGAAAATCCAGCGTGCGTGCACAATTTATGAATGAACGCGGCATGCATGTGTACGTGCATACATGTAGCACGTGCTTACTACACTACTTCGACCAGCTGATTAGCTGATCGGTAGTCACGTGCTTCATGATTAAAGGAGCGAGCCGGCCATATTCATCTCTAGATCTAGATCAAGATTACAGATCGATATATAATCGTCTATATACCTTTGCACAGAAAAATCGCAGCAAGCTGCATTTGATCTCATTTTAAAGCGGATGCATTAAATCTAACATTAACTTAAAGAACAAAATATATTATATTTTAATCAAAAAAAGAATTTATATAAAATTAATTTATTACTAATACTTTTTGTATGTGTAAAATATGATGAAATACTTGAAAAAAAAGGATTAAAAAAGCGTCAAGAAGGTGTTTTCATGGTATTATTAATATTTTGCACGACAAAATACAAAGTTGTAAGCTTGTTTGCGCTGAGCCATACATCCTATCTAATTTCTTAATTTATGAGAGCATATATATGTATAACACTGTTTTCATGGATATTATGTGACTTTTTATGTCTATAGTGCAGAGAAATAATCAAGAGATACCTAAGCTAAACTGATAAATTAAGCACTCCATTTTTAGTGTTGGACAAATATGTAATCTAAAGCTAATGTGTATAAGTTGGAAAATCTAACATATAAATTATGTAGGAAAACATTATATTTCACAACACCTCCACGGAAAGTTCGACTTTCCACGTCTGTAGAGGCTAACATAAAAGCAATATCCATATTACGATATTTAAGATCGTCTTGAGTCAGATGTTAAGTGATCTTGAGATTCCATAATGCAGCATTTATTTAACTTTTTGCAATTTTATTTTTTAAAGTACGTTTTATATATGTTAATTATTGGAGAAAATTTTATTATACATCGGAACAGTTAAATGATATTAATGAAAGCATCTCATATGAAATGTAAAAAACCCCTTTTAATTATATGAATAAATTTCTCAGTTAAAAGATCCAATGTAAAATGTATGTACCTATAATGCATGTATACACGTGTGCACAGATAAAGTGTCTTCGTTTAGTCATTGGAATCATTAAAATACGACAGTCAGCGTATAATTTTCTTGGTGCCGTTTTTTTAAACAATTATCTCCTCCTCCTGTGTCAGATACGTACCCATATTCAATGTTAATAGAATGTCCCCCTTCTACGTGTTCCTTGCTAACATTTATCCTTGCGCGCATTTTCTTATCTCAGTCGTGGTACATTTGTGGTCCCGTTTACCACGAGCACCAACCGTATCTCGAGTTATAAAGAACCTGTTAACTTTCCTCAGTTCTTACGCGTTTTGACGAGGAAAATTCTGTGAGAACCATTCCTTGCGCGGTGAAAAAAAGAACTAGTTGACAGAAAGGTTGAGTAATTAACCGGTTTACCTGCAACGGCGATCGAATATCGCAACAGTGATCGAAAATTGTGAATTTTTATTTGTTCATTTGCAAGTGAAGAAATTAGATAAATTAAAAAATATTTCCCGCTGTGCTTAGAAACGTCAGTAAGATGACGCGACGAAACAAAGACTACCTTGAAGATATGTTGAACATGTCGGATCTTCCAGACACTAATGACTGCCAAAGCGAAATCCCCGAATTCTTCGCGGGATGCAACGTTTTGATAACCGGTGGATCCGGTTTTCTCGGCATTCTTTTAATAGAGAAGTTGTTACGGTAAAAG
>NW_020212782.1:0-4622 GCF_003070985.1 Temnothorax curvispinosus
CTGTCGCCCGTCCATCGTCGCGAACGAGCTCTCATTTGCCTTGTTTTGTCTATTTCTGCCAAAATCATTTGTATTTCTGCTGCTCTACTTCTTACGCAAGCATCTGCCATAATTCTTGTTGAATTCTGCTGTATGTGCTAGTTTGCAACGATGCCGCTAGGCGGCGCATAATGGTAAAACTAACTCGCAAGTAAATTTCAGTTGGGATCTAATATAAGCAGGCCTCCGGCGAAGCGCGAAGCAAAATCATGACATTCGCGACAATCTTCGCCAGCAATACAACGCAAGGCTTACCCAACGCCACTGCGGTGCTATAAATATAAAAAATATTTTGTGAGTTATTTTAATCTTCCTAGAAAATATTTTAAAAATATTTTGTGCTGTATGGGTAGCAGTAGGCGCTGCTACAAATCTGGCGCGATTATGTTGCACTGCGATTTGCGCAAGCATCTGTCGCATTTCTTGCACTATTCTGCTATATGTAAATGCATACACATATCTTCCACAATTCTGTTGCACTATAACGAGAGCAAGTTTTTGCCAACAGAAAAATAGTCAAAGTTTGAAATAGAAAACGCATGATTTGCCCGAAAGTTAATGTACGACTTTTCGTGCAGTTTTACAGCAGAATTGCAATGGACTGGTTACCAGGGTAGGGACAGAAACTGTCGTGAGTTTAGCGTGCAGCACCTGCTCGTAGAGCCTTATCCACACGGCCCCCATGGGCACGGGATTGGGATACGCCTAATCAGCGCGTACCGACCGAAGTCCAGTACTACCAGTACGCCGCAGGATGACAGGCTCCTACGGCAACCCACTGGTCGGGGCGAGCGACTATTCACGCTCTACCAGCTGTGCAGGCTGGTGCCCAAGCTGTTGGGACGCAGCTCACCCGTCGGACACCCAAGTGCGAGACTCGGGTATTCTAGCCAGCATTTGGCTGTAAACCACTGCCACTACAATGGTCCTACACGTGACCGGCGAGAGCGAACTCCCTGGGCCACCGGTTTCCGTGGTACCAGTCTAGATCACTGGTCGGATCTTCGTAGCCGAGACTACTCCCAGTAGGGTCCCCTGCAGACCTGGCACTGGTGAGCCTCACTCGTCACGCACACTTCACACATTCCCACTTATTCTTCTCTGAAACACACATGCCGCAAACCTGATCAAACTCTCATATCTTTCTTTGCACTCTAATACTTTACTTACATCCACTCTGCCATCCTCACTCACACTGACTCCCCAATCATCCAAGTTCCTGACATCCTCATACATATCACATTCGACCAGCATATGCTTCCAATCCTCGCACTCATCACCACACGCACAATTTTCAGTTTCAGACAATCCTCTTTTATACAGAAACTCATTCAGACTGCCGTGACCCGTTAGGATATAGCCGAGCCATAGGTTCGGCTCAAATCCCAGGCATCTCTTGGCAAACCTCACATTCTGCACAAAGTCATAAGTCACTTGTCCTTTTACGCTATTGTCCCATCTACTCTGCCATCTTTCATACAGCTTATCACTCATCAATTCCATGCTATCTTCTATGCCTCTCACACTCACTTCCTCTTCACTTATGATATCACTTTTACTCAGTCTCCAACCATTTCTAATCCTCACACTCTTACCTCTTTTTACACATTCCAGGTCCCACGGAAGACCACCCATCAATACCTGCATGAAGACCGTTCTACAAACCTTCAAACAGGCGCTCATCACCTCTCTGGCATCTGTTGATTGTCTCACACGCGTACCCATATTTCATGGCTTCGTACCACACGCTCGCACCATACATGACACACGCAGCAAACAGTCCTTTATATAACACACGCCAAGCTCTTTTTCGCAATTCCCATTAGCTCCTCATCACTCGTCTCAACTTACCCACCACACTCACACACTTTTGTCTCATACACTCCAGGTGCGGCTTAAAGTTCATTCGTTCGTCCACCCATACACCCAGATACCTCACACACTTAACATACCTCACATGCTTCCCATTCACATTAACTCTCGGGTGTCTCGCTCCCGACATATTCTCTTTCAAGAACATCATTACTGTCTTGCTCTCTGACACTTTTACTCCGACACTCGCACTAGATCTGCCCGGCTCTACCCTTCGACAGGCACGAACAGATCATTAGCATACGCCGTTGCCTTGCATCCTCGTCCGCTGAGCTCTCACAGGAGCCTGTCCATCTGTAGATCCCAGATGATTGGGACACCAATGGATTTTGTGGTGCACCCCGCCGAACCTCCTTCCACACTTCGTCATTTGTTCCTGTCATGCATGCCCATCTTTCATCAAAGTAACTCTCCCACAACCCAATCTCGCAATCGTATGATAAAAATCGATTTCCGAATCGATTTTAAATCGTACATGTAAAAATCGATTCCCATAAAAATCGGAGTGGAAAAAATCGATTTCGTAAAAATCGATTTTTTAAACGTAATTTAGGCCCAGTTTTACAAGTGTCGGTTAACTTTTAATCTTAGATTAACTCACTCTTCATCTCCTTCTAACGTCCCCCTTAGAAAGAGACAAAGAGTGAGTTAATCTAAGATTAAAAGTTAACCGATACTTGTGAAACTGGTCCTTAGGAGTTACGTAGGTTTTATAAGATAAGAGTAAGAAGTACTTTAAATAACGCATTGATCTTTTTCAATTTTCTTTATTAATCATTGAGCCAGTCTTTATATGCAAGCGATGACAGAAATAGTAATTGCTGTAAGTGTTTTGGTGAAAGCCTGTTTCGATGTTCGGTTACAATATTATCCGCCTTGGAAAATAACCGTTCCGACGGGACAGACGTTGCCACTATAGATAAGTAGCGAAGTGCTACCTTTTTTAATATTGGATATATATTGTTATTATTCCAGTAGTTCAACGGATCATCATTTAATTTAGATGTCGATTGATTAACGTAATGTTTTAGGTCTGTCGGCATTTCATTTCTCGAAGAGATTTCTTCTTCATTAATTGTCTGATGTTTACTGAGGAGGCTCTTGTGGTAAGACCAGAGACTATCACTATCATCGTTGGGGAGCTCTTTTTCTGGAGTAAAGTTTTCTTTATTTTGAATATTTAGTGATTCTTTAGAAATCAATTTCATTTCTCTTATAATCTTTTGCAGCGCTTGAGTACGCGAGTGGATTATTGAAATACAATTTTTTGAATCTTGGATCCAAGATCGTCGAAATAGCGTAAAGAGTAATGTATTCGACATTTCCGAATCTCTTCTCAAAATTGGCCAAAAGTAGCATTCTCAACTTAATTCCTCCGCTTGTGGTCAAATTCGTCTCCAATGTATCAATTTTATTCTTGAGGAAGTTTACTAAAGGGATGACTCTGCTGGCCGTTACATAAGTTTGGCCACATGCTTCTCGCGATGCGTTTTCGACAGGCTTCAATATTTGGATCGTCTCTCTTGCAAGCTGCAATTCACTTGCTGATAACATTGCAGGCGATTTTGGAAACTTGAGCAGTACTGCGCTGACGCTTTCTGATATTTCAACAAATCGATCGAGCATAAAGTACGTCGAATTCCATCTGGTGGAAACACTTTGAATCAGTCTTTTATTAGTATATTTTCTGAGCTCATCCGCCGCTGCTACAGATTGTTTAAAAAACGTGACAAGTGCTTTTACTTTCTCGCACAAAGCGTGAACCATCGGTTCTTCATCGATGACCTTGGATGCAACAAGATTCAAAGTGTGAGCGAAGCATCCTATGTGTTTGTGTTTTCCGAAACTATCAGTGACTGCCTTCAGTATGTTTGCGCCGTTGTCTGTTACAACAGCGACAACTTTCTCTGTCGCGATTCTCCATTGGGTACAGGTATTCAGCAACCATTCGCTCAAATAATCTGCTGTATGTCGTTCTTCGAGTGGAGTCACGCCTAGCATAACGGATTGTAGTTTATTCTCCGATATAAAGTGTGCAGTCATTCCTAAATAACTTCGAGTATTCAAAGTATCCGTCCAGACGTCTGATGTTAACGTTATTGCATCCACAGCCGAAAGCTTCGATTTCATAACCATGGATAATAGTTCGTATTTTTCTTCCATCAGACGTGTGATAGATTTTCGGTCAGGAACCTTATACAGAGGAATTGCTGTTTTAACGAAATGTTGAAATCCTTCGTCTTCCACTATTTGAAAAGGCTGATTATCCTTCGCTATCATAAATAAAATAGCGTTTGTAATTTGACCAGCTTTGTAACCTCCTTCTGAAAAAATAAATAACATTTATTATTCTATATATTTATTATATTTATTATTTATTATATTTATTATTTATATATACGTTTATTATTATGTACATATTATATATATTATTATATTATATATACATATATATACATATTATATTTTGTTTTGATATAAAGAGCAGATACGAAATAACTCAAAAAACAAGAAGGCACGAGAAAAAAATAAAAATTAAAATTAATTTTTACTTCGAAAGGATTGTACATCTTGAAATGTCCTGTCAATAGATGTTTAGATTTTGAAGAAAAGGTTGATGAAGCATCAGATTTAGATGAACCAGGCCTGGATGTGGTTGAAAGTGTTGAAACATTTGATGAATCTGACAGTGCGGCAATCTCACTACATTC
>NW_020212783.1:0-6604 GCF_003070985.1 Temnothorax curvispinosus
AAACAGCTATCAAACAGCTATTGAACCGCTATGAAACAGCTAAAAACAGCCATCAAACAACAAAAAACAACTAAAAAACAGCTCTTGAACAGCTAAAACATCTATATTGTATTGTACTACAAAGTATGTAGGAAAAAGAAATAAAACATTTATTTCGCCTAGCGGGTCACACCGGTCGCGATAACGAAATCCTGTCGATTATCGAGGAACTTCGCGAGGCTGGACTTATTATAAATTAAGTGGCGCGACAGCGAGTCATTCAATCAACATCGAAATGCCGATCAACAAGTTTGGTATATCGCTCGGAAGAGGCGGTGCGGAACCGTACTATCAATGGAGAGGATTAATCAGAAATTACGTGCGCGATCAAAGTCGGTGGCGACCATACAAAGACCTTTATACAGATCGCAGTTATACAGATAGCTGTTTTTAGCTGTTTTTAGCTGTTCAAGAGCTGTTTGGTAGCTGTTTTCAGCTGTTTCATAGCGGTTCAATAGCTGTTTGATAGCTGTTTTTAGCTGTTTCATAGCGGTTCAATAGCTGTTTTACAGATCAAATCACCGAAAGTCAATGGCGCGATATCGTTTTCGAGAACATACGTGTCTCGCGGTGACTTCATCGCACACGTGCAAAACTGCACATCGCAGATTTTTTTTCGGCAGGCGCATCCGTACGGCTACTGAGATGAAATTAGATATGATAAACAAACGATGTGACAATAGTGTGATGTAGTAGGAGTGCAGAAAACTAATCCTGTGACGTTTCTGTTGGAAGATTCCTGCGGAAAACCCGTCGCCGGCGGCTTCTACGAATACGAGTTACATCGCGTTGCTAATTCCGATGTGTATCTCGTTGAAAAAGTTCTACGCAAAAGAGGGGATGAGGTTTATGTAAAGTGGTTAGGATTTGATAATTCATACAATTCATGGATACACAAAAATAATGTATTGTAAAAATTTATTACAGTATAAAAACATACATATATACATATGAGTCATTTATTTTTCTAAATATCTAAATGTAATTACATTATATTTACAGCGGTATTTACAATATATTTTCAATATATTTACAATGGTATTTTATAATGTCCCCATGGCAGCGTTTCGGTAGAACCGGGTATAATGTATCGCTTATCATCGCACGGACTTAGAGCTATTTTTGTTTCAGACACGGTGTATACCTCGTGTTTTTTGGATCTTATGCAGGTTTGCTGTCGCGTCATTTCAATTTCGTCGCGCAGACACCGCGTGTAATCGTCGAACGTTATCGACCTGGCTACGACGTTACTCTTAACACCTTTAGCCTTTTTCGTATCTTTCTTACCGTCCACTCGCAAGGCGTACATCTTTGCTCTAAGCCCGACGAATTCGGTCATTATCGCACCGTTATTTTCGTCTTTCATTAAGCCCGGAACTTTTTTATTGGCGAGTGGGATACTGTACGTATTATCAATCGCGTAATCGCTAGTGTCAAATCTATGAATGTGGCGCTTCATGATATCATACACATCGTCGCACTCGATGTGATAAATGAGACTGTCAGTATTGGTGTACGTGACTTTACACTTGTCGCGATACAACGGTAACATGTACTTGTGATGAAATTCGTACAAACATGTCTTGGATATATCAAGGATGCACATACCCACATAGATTGGTTTGTCGAACTTCACCTCGAGTTTTCGCATTTCTATTGCTACTAAATTCTCCGAAAAGACGCTTCGGCTATGAAAATTTGGTTTCGCAATCATAGCCTCCGCGCCGTATCTACCTTCCCAATGAGTCACGAGTCGCACGTCAACGTGATTGCGCACATTCTCCATGGTTTTGCCAAACACGGCATTGTTCATCAATTTGTATAAATTTTTCTCGAAATCATTGTTGGCCAATGTCCTAAATTTCGTATTGAGGTCTATATAATCGCGAAGCCATGGAGATTGCGCGAATTTCAGTATACGGTGAATTTTTGATATACGGAGACCGTGACGAGTACACTGCTGCAGGTTGCGATAATGTATTACATAACGTTTCTTATCGTATAATGTTGCGAGGAGCTTGTCCTGCCGCTTGCCGGGTGGTTCATCGCGCGTCGGACAGAACGGTAGGTCAATGTGCGCGTCGTGAAGATGTTGCGGATACTCCAAGTCGACTTCGAGAATGTAGCCTATCGGGGAATCCAACGCGACATCCATAACATTAAAATCGGTTACGTCGTCGACCCATTTAAAATCTGCGTATGGCAATGGTTGACTCATTGCCCAGCCGTATAAGTTATTTACATCAAAATACATGAGGTACGACGACGGTTTCGATGGATCGTACGACTGCATGTACTTGTTGTTGGCCAGCGCGTATCTGTTTGAACATTGACTCAAACCGCCGCGTATACCGCGTTCGATAAACATGACCATGTCAATGTCGATGAGCAATTCAAAATTGATGTGTGTATGCTTCAACATAGCATCCCACGTAAAACCCGGTAGAGTATAATAATACGCCGGATCGAGTCCATAACTCGCGACGCAACTATCGCGAAAATTTTCAAAGATATCGGCCAACAGCAAGACATCGGTCTTGAGATATAAATCGCTGTAATCACCGAGCGTTCGAATGGAGAACCGCTGCCAGACGTCGACGGCGTGCGCGTAATCGCTCTCGGATACGGTGTAACCTGTCAATGAACTGTAAAACGAGTCGCGCGGTGGTAAACACAAGTCCTCTAATTTTTCGACGCAGTCAATGTATTCATATGGAAATACGCCTTTTCGTGTCAGCAAATTAAAATTTTCTGCGGATAATTCACAAAATTCGCGTTGCAATATTCGCAGTTTATCCTTGCTGAGATAAGATGCCAATTTGTCGAGACTAGCGGTGAGAAACTTGTACGAATCGATAAATCTCAATTTGACGCACGTTTTCTTATCTTTATCTTCGGTGCTTTGAACGTTTTTTGTAAACGAAATATATTTTTCTTTTGTGATCGGGAGTAAATCTACATGTCCTTCGTATGCTGTTGCTATTTTAGTTATAATAAAATGTGCATCGTATCCCGATAAATTATGAAACATTATGGGAATTCAATGCGAATCTTTATAATTTAAGTTACAATTCGAATGCGCGGGACCTCTGTATCGACCGGTCAGGTGACAATGGTCGCGTACTCGCACGTCGTCTGGCTCGAACGGTTCTTCGCACACGTGACAGTGCGTTGCGCTGTTAAACTTTTCCCACTCGTCTCGCGTGAAATCTGCCATGGGTATATTAGTGGACAATATAGTTTTTACGTCGTGAGCTAAACGTCTTAGCTCCTCGGCGAACCACGCGACGCAATCCTTATCGCGACGAAACCGATACATAGATAACGACTCGTCGTACGAGCAACACACGTAGTACCCTATGCTAAACACGCGATGATGTTGATATGTGTACCTGGACGTTTCCGGATCCGCTTCCATCTTCTCCAGGGTACACTCCAGATCGGCGTATACGACAAACGGAACTCGTTCCTTCCTGTTGTGATTTTTAAAGGCCAACCACTTGTCGTTATCGCTCGGTAACTTGATCGCGCAGTCATTCATCTCCTGACAGTCGATGGTGTGGGCAGCCAATTTCTCGTTGGAGCTGAAGTAGTGCAAACATCTGCAAAAAAAATAAACGCAAATATTATAATTTTTTATACACAAAATATTTTATATATTATTAAAAGAACTATAGATACTTACCGATCGCAAAAGTATTTCCTGTGCTCTTTTTTACTGATTTGCGAGCTCACGAGGCGGGATAGGTTCTTAATCCACGCAAAATGTCCCACGTTGTCGTTATGCACGTACAGCAGATTTACGTGTCTGTTCATCTTTCGGTCAGTAACCCGTATTGGCAAGATAACAAGTTTCTTGTTTTTTTTTCTCGATGCTGTACACGTTGATGGAGATGTTGTTATGATTTTCAAATTTTTTAATTTGATCCAACGTCATTGGAAACTCAATGTCCGTAAGATCTAGCACCGACGTGTAATGTGGATACGACGATTCCAGATCTGCATTTCTTTGGGCTGGATGTAGAGCAGCCGTCACTGACCATGCGAAACATGCATTGTCCATTGATCGCACGTTTATCACCGCCTTCTTCTTTTTAATTTCTTGCGGTATTTCCACAAAACACCCCGCGTGCAACGGATTGTATTTGTTCACGTTTACCATTAAATTGAGTATACGCGACAACGCCCATCCGCTATCACGTTCCTGGAATTCCTCCAGCTTTGCTAAGGTAGGCTCGATGACGTGTTGCTTGTACCACTCGTGCAGATCGGACTCACGAAAGACTTCATAGTTTCTCGTTGCGATACTTTTATTCGCGCGTTTGTCATCCGCAACAAATTCACCATTAAACACTGTGTTAATTTTTACATTGTCATTGCATTGTCGTTGCATGACGTTCCGCACACGATCGAGTACAATTTCTCTCGCATTTTTGAGAAATTGACGAGGGTCGATGTGTTTGGAATTTATCACCGCACCAGTCAATATACGGCTTTCAAAAGCCGGATCTATCTCGCGCCATCTGAGTCCTGTCTCACTCGCACTGTATCCCGCACCTACATGTACGAAACGTTGACGTACCAAGTCTTTCAAACCTTCGAGTCTTGCGATACAAGCGACCAATGACTGTTTGAGACCGATCGATGACTGATCGATTGATAATCGTGGCCGTTTAATTCGGCTTTGTTCTTCCAACGATTCGATAAACTCGTCGCATCGTTGCTCCCACGCGGCAAAGTCTTCCCTCGAATTTAACAGGGTGGATTGCTCCAACAACTCTTGCTCCATGTTATTGCACGATCCTCTTGCTAACGCCATTTGTTGCACTCACGACTTCCAGTTCTCGACTATTGAGCGCATTCCCTAGATTCGTCATTTTGTATTCTACTAATGATGCATCGTTTGCTTATCATATCTAATTTTATCTCAGCAGCCGTACATCGGCGCTATTTGCAAAATTTGCAGTTTTGCACGTGTTCGATGAAATCATTGCGAGACACGTACGTTCACGAAAACGCGCCATTGACTTTTGGTGATTTGATCTGTATCAATGCAGCGGCCGTACATCGGCGCTATTTGCAGTTTTGCATGTGTTTGATGAAATCATCGCGAGACATGTCGCGACATGTTCTTGAAAACAATAACGCTCCATTGACTTATGCGAAATTGCAAAATTTGCAGTTTTGCACGTGTTTGATGAAATCATCGCGAGACACGTATGCTCTTGAAAAAAAATCATATTTGATGCCCGATGAGGTGATCTCATCACGAATATTCTTGACAAAGATATCACATTTAACGTATATGTGGATTGTGGTGGTGGTCACCATGCAGCAGCCGTACATTGGCGCTATTTTTGCAAGATTTGCAGTTTTGGGTATGTATAAATGGTCTATGAGGATTCTAGAGCATAGTCGAGAGTTCGATACGGTTCGAGTACGTCGCAAACAGCCTCCAGATACGATGAACACTCACGGTGCGAACTACTACGTTTCGATTCAGGACGAAACGTGCGAGAAACAGCACAATGAGTAAGTACCGCTAATTTTCATATATATTTGTGCAAAAAAAACTTTTATAAACATATAATTGTATTTTTTTAGTTTTGATAAACCCCGCTACACGCCACGTATTTTGGGAAGAAGATTTGCCTTGACATCAACAGCGTATAAATTTTTGGATGTTGGAATCAACGCGGGACCTATGTCCTCTGCGGATATACTTATTGGCGATAACCGAGGCAATCGGATAATTCTGCTACATGCAACGTGGGTGACATTCATCGAAAAACGTGCAGATATACAGCGACTCGTGCAGTCATCGGCACCATTATCGCTAACGTTTCGAGATCTGGAGCTTGTTAAAATACGTGACGCAGATATTGTAAAATTGACGTCGTGCGGCACCAGCTTGTACATGAAACCGTCAACTGTACTCTTCCTGTTCGAACTAGAACATTGCGTCGAGAATGTGTATTTTCAACTATGTCAAAATGTTCACGGCGTAAGTGAAAAATTCAAACAGTTTGTAACAATTTTACGTCAAAATTGTATCACTGATAAATGTAACGCAGTTACAATCTTGCGTGACGTTTATGATAAAAATTCGATTATTGATTGCGAATTATTAGCCTACGCTTTGGATACTATTGTGTATAATGCGCTATATGATAAATAAATGCATATAATATGGTTAAAAAGTTTTTCCTTTTCATTTACCGTTCATCCCATTTCCTGACATAAAGCTGTCTTCGTTTATCGTTTACTTAAATGTAATATTAAAAAATTAAATATCGCGAAAATCTGAAAGATTAAATATCGCTGGCGAAGAAAAGATACGTGATCGCGAGCGAGAACGCGCGAGGGAAAGAGACCGCGAACGGGGCCACGAGCGAGAACGCGAACTGGGGCCGGGAGCGAGAGGGACCGCGCGCGAGAGAAAGAGACCGCGCGAACGAGAAGATTCGCACAAACGGGGGGACGGGGGCGCGAGACACCGCGCGAACGAGAAGACGAATGGGGGACGGGGGAGAAACATCTATGAGGGGGAGATAACGCGAGCGTG
>NW_020212784.1:0-1226 GCF_003070985.1 Temnothorax curvispinosus
AATTTAAAGTGAAATTTTCCTTCCTTCGTTAAGTCTTATATTAATAAGCTTTACAAACAGTTTTATAAAAAACTTTTCAATCGTAAACTGTTTTATTTATTAATCAATAATTTACATAATTGCATTTGTTTATGTATCTTTTTGTCCGGATTTTTTAATTCGTATAATAATAATTATGAAAACATATTGTATTGACAAATCCACCTATCAATTGTCTTTTTACTATTACTAGACACTACAGACGCGCGCTACGCGCGCGCTATTTATCTTTAACATTTCACTATTAACCCTATTATACACAACTGTCAAAATATACAATGACAGCTGCAAATGAAGTAAGCGCAGCTAGGAAACCAATCGGCATCGCGGAAAAGCGGCAACAATAAACTTCACATCTCCTTTTTAGAAAAGGAAACTGTTCAAAAATGAACACTAAATTGTTTATAATTAATACATTTGAGAAAGAAACATGCTTACTGACTGCGTTTCTTGCTGCCTTTCCACCATTTATTGCGCACCAGAGTGCGATGCAGTATAGTAATATCTGTAAGAAAAAAATTCAGTATTAGATTAAACAGATAGATGCTGTGTTTACACAAAATAATAACAAATTATAACAATAATAAATACTTAAATTTTAATAACTAATTTTAATAAAAATTTATTTAAATATAATCAAAATTATTAACATATAAAATATAACTAAATAATTTTTGATATGCTATGTTCGGTATCCGATATTTGATATGCATGAGATAATTTAATTATAGCGATGTTCGGTATCCGTGATTTCCCACAAAAATACGAACTGCGTAACGCACGACGAGTAGCGTGACCGGCGCGATATTCCCCATAGAATTATGTTTTATTTGCCGTTGCGTAAAGAGAGACGCGTATGCATGTAAATCCGACGATCAACGCATCGTTCCAGCAGGGTTTTGCAAAATCTCGGTAAAAAGAAGCGCCGGCACACACACACACACATAAGCAAATATCAGTCTTGGATATGCTTATTACCGCGTTTCGTCATGCGAAACTCGATTCTTATAATAATAGAATCGAACCGGTCTGTGTGCGGTCACGCCGATCTGCATTTTTGTGTGGCATACACATTGCGGAAACGCTGTTCGAGCTGCATATGAAATTTTCGGTGAAGTTATACTTTCCGATTGTAACGGTAACATTTGCAAAATAAGTAAAAATTTCTGGCACTAGTCCCTGAGAAA
>NW_020212785.1:0-5215 GCF_003070985.1 Temnothorax curvispinosus
GGCGCACTCGGAGGTATGAGCTCCCTATCCCCACGCATCACGCATCCCCGGTGATGAGCCGAACAATTAGTCGAGCCAATCGGTAGCCGACCCGTTGACTTGTCTTTCGGTTTGAACTTTTCGAATTTCGGAGTCGGCAACCGATCAGCTGTTCTCGCCGAGGTCAGGAGCTCCGTCTCCAATGTTTACGTCGCGCGATGAGACAAAGGGGATAGAGCGAGCACGCGAAGAAAGACAAGCGTTTGTTTCTCGGCTTTTCGAAGGTTCTTGGAATAACGGCGGTTGTTCCCGAAACAATGCTGGGCTTAAGCGATAATTCTCCTCGCGATTATTCACGGGGGATTACGGTTCGATCGCGAACATTTAGAATACTCTGTATTTGTTTTTTATTACTGTTAATTAATATTATTGTTAGAATTAAAAAGATCAAAACTTTTATTATTAGTTGTTCCTATAATACACATAGTACATACATTATGCAAGAGAAAGGGGGAAAAAGTGACGAATTGTTAAATTCTCTAAACTAATAACAGATAACGAGTCGATGCTGAACGTTAAAGGCGTTAGATAATAATGAATAATTTACTTATTGCAGTTTGATTTCAATCTGTTTACAAAAACATATAATAGGGTAACTTCGATATATACGCCACAGCTAAGGGAAACTTAATTTATCGAGTACTATTTACTATGCTTAAGGCAAATGAATTATACTAATAAAAACTTTATACTGTCTACTACTAGAAACATAAAATATTGATTTTTTGTATTTAATAAAAAAAAATTTAGAAACACTTGCATTTTTGCCATATATCCTGAAGATATATAAGAAGGGTGGATTATATGACATTCATGGGTAAAATGTAAGCCTTATAAAAAGTTAAAAATAATGTTTATAAATAAGGTAATAAAATCTCATAACAAGTTATAAAATGTGTGTAAGAAGTTTATTAAAATGAAAGAAAGATAAACAAATTATAAAACTAAAAAATTTTAAAAAGAAAATAGAAGAACGATAGGTGCATTAAAAATTATTATTGTTATACGATCCAAAAAGAGAAGGAAAAAGAACACAGGAGATTTCGAGTTTTACGAAGTATCCATACTATGGCCTAAATCCCGCATGCTAACTTGCCGTATATTCTAAACACAGGAGGGATATACAAGATATTAAGGTAAACAAAAAATACAAGAGTTATGCACGACTTGTATTTTGCTGTATTCCATCATTTACTATCCCTCTACACTTATGTATCATGAAATAACTATTAAACTTTTTACATTCCCTACAGTAATTATTTTACGTAGGTCGTAACACAAGATCGCGCTTCTTACTACGGTAAGAAATCAATACAAATCACGACAGTTTCGTTAATATTAACAATAAAGAACTGAAATTACAACACAATACTAATATGGCATAAAGGCACATAAAAGAATAATTGCGAGCAAGTAACTTCATTCCTTCTATTTTTTCTGACATCTGCGGCGTAAAACCCCGCGTGGCGTAAAAATACCAAAGACCCTATAATAAAAAATGTTTTGGATGTATCCATATGTAACTTTTTAGTATGTTGTTTATAAGGTTTTAGTATATTTGTTTATAAGGAATAACATAATTACGGTGAATACTTTCACTTTCTTTATAAAATTATAGTATAGCTAAGAATGTATAGAATAAACATGCTAGCATTTTTTTATTCCTTGTAATGCAACATTTTTATCAGTTGGTGTAAAGAAAACACATTGTTACTTATTTTCAAGAAAGACATGTGGTTGCATATTCCAAATTACATAATTTTTTTGCCAAGCAACAATTTTTTTACACCAATTGATTGATTTTATTATTCTGTACATAAAAGTGTTAAAGGTACAGTTACCAAAAAATGAACAGTTTATGAGGTATTTTATATTTCGCCAAAATGTGCCAGAATAAAATATGAAATATTTTGTAAACTATTAATTTCTTTACAACTATCTTAATACTTTTATATGAAGAATAATTAGAAAAATCATATTATGAAAAAAAATGGCGATGACCTTTATGTGACCTTAAAAAATTGATTTATTTGAAAATTGGTTTTATCATTATTTGTCCTCTTTGATGCATTTTTTGTCTAAAACGTTTTTTCATATCTTCCATATTTTTCGAGATATTTGTCTGGGGCGTTTAAAATGGCACACCTTATATACAAATATATAAATATGTAAACTATTAATTTGTTAATTATAACTAACTAAAAGGATGAGGAACAATGTAGTAGTGAAAAGGGTAGAGGTGGAGGAGGGAAGGCTAAAAGGAGCGGTAGAAAAGCTATGGCTAGAGACGGGGGTAGAGAGAGGAATAGAGGAGGTAAAAGAGATAGGAAGAAAAACGGGGAAGAAAAGAAGATGGTTTTAGTAAGGTTAAAGGATAGAGTAAAAAAATGTGAAGTAATGCAGAGAAAGAATATGTGGAAAAGAAGGATGGAAAGAATAGAAAATGACATGACCTTGAAGGAAAGAAAAATGTAATGGAGCCTGGAGAGGATAGCTGAGAAGGAGAGAAAAAATAGAAAAAGAGCTTGGGTAAAGTACGGAAAGATTTGGATAGAGGGGAAGTGATGGAGTTGGGACAAGGAAATAGAAGTCCTGATGGAAGGGAAAATGAGAAAGAGGAACAAGAAGAAGGAGGGGGGGGAGAAAAAGGAACAGAGAAAGAGGAAAAGAGTAGAAAAGAGGGAGACGGAAAAATGAAAAAAAAAGGATAGTGAGAAGGGAGGAAAAACGATGGGAAGGTAGGGTGGAGAGAAGAGGGAGGAGAGGGAGAGCAGGAAAAAAAGGAGTGTGGAGAGGCTGAGGGGAGGGGGGAAAGGAGTCAGAAAGAGTAAAGTGGGGAAAGTAAAAAGGAGTGAAAGAGAGGAAAAAGAAGAGAGAAAAAGAGAAGGGGGAAGAAAAGAATTAAAGAGGAAGGAAAAAAGGAAGGAACAGGAAGGAAGCCTAAAGATAAACTTTTGGAATGTAGCGGGAGTGAAGGAAAAACAGGAAGTTTTGGGAAAGGATAAAAGAGTGGAATGTCGGGGTTGGTGGAGACGTGGCTGGAACGGGAGAAATGGGAGAAGATGAAGAATAGGGTGCCAAAGAAGTTCTGGAGTATACAGGGTGCAAAGAAAGAAAGAGTTGGAAGAAAAGAAAAAGCAATAGGTGGAATAATGATGGAAGTCAGAAAAGAGTTAAAAAAGGAAGAAGAATGGGTGGAGGAGAAAGGTTTAATGATTAAAGAAGTAAGATGGAAGAAGGAGAAATGGAGATTGGCAACAGTTTACGTAAGCGCAACTTGGACAAGATGATGGGTAAGATAAAATCGGTAAAAGAGGAGGAAGGGAGAGAGAAGAAATGGATAGTGGGGGCGATTTCAATGCGAGAACAGGGGAGAAAGGAGCGCTGGAGGATAAAGAAGAGGGAGCTGAAAGAAAATCGAAAGATAAAATGATAAATAGGTAGGAAAAAGGGCTGATTAAATGGGTGGAAGAAGAAGGGTGGGAAATTATGAACGAAGCAAAGGAGGGAGGTGAGGAGGGGGAGGCGACTTTTACAGGAGGAAGGGGGAAACAGTGATCAATTACGCAATAAGAGATAGAAAAACTTGGGAAATAATGACAAGATTAAAGGTAGATTATGTGAGGTAGATTCGGATCACCAATCAGTAGCAGTACGGTTGAACAAAGGGGGTGGTGGTGAGAGGAGAGGGACAATAGCGGAGGAAAAGAGGTGGGTGGAAAAGACGGATTGGTCGGAAGAGGCAAGAGAGGAGTTTTGAAGAAGAACGGAGGAGGTAGAAATAGGTAGGGGGCAATAGATAAAGAAGTCGAAAAGTTGACAAAAAAAATTAAGATGGAAGTAAGGTTGAGAAGAGTAAAAAGAGGCAGAAGAAAAGGGAGTATGGTGGGATAGGGACTGTAGGAAGAAAAGGGAGGAGATAGAAAAATTATTAAGAGACTGGAAAAGAGGAAGAACACACAAAGAAGATCATAAGAGAAGAAAAGAGTATAAGGAAAAGTGTGAGGAAAAAGGAAGAAAAGAGAAATCTGCTGAAAGAGGCAAGAGGAGCGAGAACAGAGAAGCAGGTGTGGGAAGTGATAAACAAGGAAAGGGGAAGAAGGGTAGAAATTAATAAGGAGATAACATTAGAGGAGTGGGATAAATACTTTAGGGAGATGTTAGAAGAAACGGAATACAAGCGAAGGCTTCTTCTAGGAGAGGAGGGAGAGCAGGGATCGGATGGGGAAGTGGAGAAAGAGAAGGAGATAGGATGGAAGAAAGTAGAGAGAGTGCTGAAAGGGCTGAAAAAAGGTAAAGCAGCGGAAGAGGACTAGATAGGAAATGAAGTGTGGAATTATGGGGGAAGTGGTTTAAGAAAGGCGTTATGGGAGAGTATGGAAAGGAGAGGGTTTTCCAGAGGCGTGGAAGGACGGAGTAGTCGTTCCGATAGCGAAAAAGAGGGGCAAAAGACGTAGTGAACATAGAGGGATTACGCTGATACCGTCGGCGTACAAAGTGTACGCGTCGATATTAGCAAATAGGTTGAGGGAAGAGATGGTGGAGAAGGGGATGATTCCAGAAAGCCCAGCAGGGTTTAGGAAGAGGAGAGGAGTGGTGGACAACATTTACACACTGAATTATGCGATAGGGAAGCGATTAAAGAGGAAAAAGAAGGTAGTGGCTGCTTTTTAGATCCAAGGGTGGCATTTGATTCAGTGGACAAGAAGGTTTTGGGAAGATGTCTGAAAAAACCAGAGGTGACCGAGAAGTTGGGAAAAAGAATCATGGAAATATACGAGAAAACAAGGAGTGTAGTGAGGATAGAGGAAAGATACGGAAGGAAATTTTGGACAGCGAGAGGGGTAAACGGAAAAATTAACAGAGCCGATCAGGATTTGAACTTGAAACCTTTCGTTTTCTACCTTCGTAGTCTGTTACTGTGTGTTGCTTCACAATTGCTTTACCCCACATAGCAAAATGTTGGCAGTATCCCGACAGCATTTGCCAGTAAAGTTTCATAATTTCACAGCAAGATCTTCTTGTGCTGTGTTTTTTATTCTATCCTATTTGATTTTTACTACCTTATAATCTGTTTTATCAATAAGTATGCCAGTTTATGTTGCATCTCAATTTTATATTTAAATATAAAACTGCATTGTATATATGAGAAAAATAAAAAAAGAAAAATTTAAAT
>NW_020212786.1:0-10973 GCF_003070985.1 Temnothorax curvispinosus
TTTCGTTATTTGTGGGAACGACGCACCTTAACCTAATCCTGACCTACAACCCCACAATTAATATCAAATAAATGTTAAATAAACATTTTTTAAAATCATTATTGCAAATAAATAATTAATGTCAAATAAATATTAAATAAATGTTTTTTAAAATCATTATTGCAAATAAATAATTAATATAAAATAAATATTAAATTAATGTCAAATAAATGTTAAATAAACACTAAATAAATATTATTTTTACAATAAATTGTAACAATTGTAACATTTGTACAATTGTAACAATTGTAACATTTGTACAATTGTAACAATTGTAACATTTGTACAATTGTAACAATTGTACGAATGTATAATGAATAAAAAATAAATATTAAAAACACATTTAAAAAACATTGTCTGCTGATTGGGAAAAAACGTTGAAATAAAATCAAATACGGTAAAAAACGTTGAAATAAAATTAAACACGGTAAAATACGGCAGAATAAAATCAAATACGGTAAAAAAACGTTGAAATAAAATCAAACACGGTAAAATACGGCGAAATAAAATCAAATATAAAGTACGGCAAAATAAAATCAAATACAGTAAAAAACGTTGAAATAAAATTAAACACGGTAAAATACGGCAGAATAAAATCAAATACTGTAAAAAAACGTTGAAATAAAATTAAACACGGTAAAATATGGTGAAATAAAATCAAATACGGTAAAATACGGTGAAATAAAATCAAATAAAAAACGTTGAAATAAAGTCAAATGCGGTAAAAAACGTTGAAATAAAATCAAACACGGTAAAATACGGCAGAATAAAATTAAATACGGTAAAAAAACGTTGGAATAAAATCAAACACGGTAAAATACGGCGAAATAAAATCAAATACGGTAAAAAACGTTGAAATAAAATCAAACACGGCAAAAAATATGGTGAAATAAAATCAAATACGGCGAAATAAAATCAAATACGGTAAAAAACGTTGAAAATCAAACACGGTAAAATACGGCAAAATAAAATTAAATACGGTAAAATACGGCGAAAAAAAATCAAATACGGTACAAAAACGTTGAAATAAAATCAAACACGGCAAAATACGGCGAAATAAAATCAAATACGTCAAAATACGGCCCGTACGTGTAGAAATTGCGTTAGGACTTTGATAAAGCCCCTGTTAATTTTCCCTAACTTTGTTTGGGCTCTAATGTGGAAGCCCAATAAGAACCCTTTAAGGCCGGTCACGTTTTTTCACTGAGGGCCCTTAGAGGCTAAATAATCAGGGCCTTGATAATTGCCTTATGTTTGAGCGCGCGCGATGGTTGGTTAGGAACGGGAGGATCGGTTTTGTATCTCGACAGAGTTCTGATTTCAATAACGATGAGTTTATTTTCATAAACAGTCTACAAGAAAATTCTCGAATGATCACAGTTTCCGTTTCAGATTCGCGACAACTTGCGTTACGAGAGACGACGGTGTCTATTGCGAGCGAGAGCGAACAAGTCTTCTCCCATTACCGCGCTACATTTATTTATAAGTTCGGTGACGGTGTGACGTCTCATCCATCAGACCAATAGACTCGCTTCCCTTGAAGGAATTGGCGGTCACCGCGTAGCGTCGCGTTGCATAGGGCCGGAGCTCGTTACGTCACGTCTCCACGCCGATTTCAGTGACGGGGTTGGTGGATGAGGCGTCACGTGATGGAAGCGCACGTGCTCGGAACACTCCGCTATACGGAGGCTGTCCTGATTGCCGTTGGTTGTTGTCAATTTCACCGCGTGACTTTTCGACTTTACCTGCGACTCACCAACGACAAACAGGAGAAATAACAAATAATACGGTGTTTTTCCTTTCATCGAATTCTCTCGAACATGTCTCGAGAAGAAAACCATCGACGTTTCTTTGCGTTACTGCCCGATTCTAATTCTACTTTCGGACATCCCGCCCGCCTTGGCACGTAGTGCCGATGAGCTCCGCATGATGTCCCTAGATGTACTGCCACGGTCGATGTGCATCGATGATCGATGCTACGCTCGAAGCACGTGGTGGACTGCGCGGCCGTGTATGCGCAGTGGTCAGTTGTGGCCTGGTGTTGATCTGTGCCGAATCCGCGCTAAATTAGAGCAAAACAAGTGACAGGTTTCGTTCTGCGAACAGAATGCGTGATTAGTGACGTGTTGTGAGCGTTCGTGGTGCTCACTCGTGAGTGATAACTTGATTTTCCGCGGTTGCTGCGGGAAGCAACACAATTTTGGTGAGTGGCCGCGTGAGCTCGGTCGTCGCCGTCCGGACGGCGATCACGCGGACGATGCCATCGTCGCCAGGGTGCAACAAGGTGATGCGCGCCAAGGGACATCTCGTCGGTGGTGCAGTCTCACTTTTGATGAGGCACAAGGCCCCGATTGCAGGGCTCGCCTTCAACCATTTTGGTCGCGATGCAAGGCTTTGGATGTACTCGCGAGCCCATCGCTGCCAAAAGTGGTCTCGCATGAGCTGCACGTGTCGCCACCAATTGAGCCAAGTGACAGTCGAGGGCCGGTTCCGGGATGGCGTTGAGCGGGCTTCCGATGAGAAAGTGACCCGGAGTCAGTGTCGTGAAGTCGTCAGGATCGTCGGACATTGCTTGCAGCGGGCGAGAGTTGAGGCAAGCTTCCACCTGAGCGAGGAAGGTGGACATTTCCTCGAATGTTAGTGTTGCTTCGCCAATCACTCGCCGAATGTGGTGTTTTGCCGACTTCACGACGGCTTCCCATAGCCCTCCAAAGTGAGGGGCGGAGGGAGGATTGAAGTGCCAGCGTGTCCCTTGTCCTAAAGTGGTGTGCGCGATTCGACGGCCGTCGGAGGTGGAGGCCCAGAAAAGCTCCTGGAGTTGTCGGTCGGCTCCCACGAAATTGGTGCCGCAATCGCTGTATACGTCGCTGCACGTGCCGCGGCGTGAGGTGAATCGGCGAAATGCGGCAAGGATAGCGTCGGCAGAATAATCCGACGCGACTTCTAAGTGCACGGCGCGAGTGCTCATGCAAACAAAGACGGCGATGAACGCCTTATGCGCCTTGTGTCCTCGGTTCTTTGTGGTGCAAAGCAGAATTGGACTAGCATAATCTAGCCCAGTGCGGAGAAACGGTCGCGACGGCGTGACTCGGGCCCCGGGTAGATTGCCCATTGGCGGCTGTGGAGTGGCCGCCCGCCACCGAGCACTGTGACACATCGATGCAGCAGTTGTTTCACCACGGCTCGTCCTTGAGGTATCCAGTACTGCTGACGGACGGTGCCCAGAGTGAGTTGCACCCCACCGTGCAGTGTTCGTCGATGACAGGAATCCACAATGAGTCGAGTGAGCCACGACGTCGGCGGGATAATTGTCGGGTGGCGTTCGTCGAAGGGGAGGATGGAGTGTTTCAGGCGGCCTCCAACTCGGAGAATTCCGTGAACGTCGAGGAAGGGATTCAGCCGGGCGAGCCGACTGCGATGATGAACAGGCTGAGTGGCCTTGAGTGTGGTGATCTCAGTGCCGTAGTGGCAGTGCTGCACGGTGCGGAGCCAAACGTGAATTGCGCGAGTGACTTCCTCGGGAGTGAGTGACGTTTTCTGAGGACGGCGCCAGCGAAGACACCACGCTGTCACTCGAAGGAGCCGCTGCAGCCCAGAGAAGCGACGCAGCAACTCGGGCTCGTTCGCCTCCACAATGGCGGTGCTGCAGGACGCTCGCTGCTCCCCAGTGTCCTCGTCGAAGTCCTCGTTGGGCTTGCTCGGCCAGGAGGACTTAGGCAGTTTGAGCCAACCAGGGCCGCTCCACCACAGCGGATGGTCCAGGAGTTTGCGAGGAGAGATGCCGCGCGAAGCACAATCGGCAGGATTCTCACTGCCCGGCACGTGGTGCCATCGGGCTTCCGGGAGGCGCCGCTGTATGTGTGATACGCGGTTCGCAACGTACGTTTTCCACCGCGATGAATGACCACGAATCCAGTGGAGGGTCACCGTGGGGTCTGACCACAAATGAGTCTCCGAAGCAGGCAGTTTCAATGTGTCTTGAACGTGGTGCGCGGTGTCAGTGAGGAGGGCGGCGGCCGAGAGTTCAAGGCGCGGCAATGACACCTGTTTTAACGGGGCGACCCTCGTTTTGGCCGCGAGCAAGTGCACCTGAGTGTCGTCGGACGCGTTTGTCACGCGGAGATAGACGACAGCTGAGAAGCCGCGCTCCGACGCGTCGGCGAATCCGTGGAGTTCGAACCGAATGTCGCACGTCCCGACCCCTATCCAGCGGGGAATCCGGACGGCCTCGAGGATGGGAAGCTCGGCGATGAGCTCCTGCCACACGCGCGCGTCGGCTGGTGGGAGTGGTGTGTCCCATTCGAGTCTCTGCATCCACGCGGATTGCATGAGAATTTTTGCGCGCACAACGACTGGGGCGAGCCATCCGAGCGGGTCAAACAATCGGGCGGTTTCAGCTAATGCGGTTTGTTTCGTGAATGTAGGGACGACGCGTGACTTGATCTGGAACGCGAAACTGTCTGTGCCCGTGAACCAGCGCAAGCCGAGAGTAGAGTGGCTCTCGAGGTCCCAGTCGTGTGACGTTTGGTGTAACCGGTGCGCAAGAGGAATCCCGTCGAGCACGTCCTCGTTGTTGGCGGCCCACTTACGGAGCGGGAATCCGCACAACGCGCGAAGTTGAGTCTGAAGGACGATCGCGCCGCGGAGAGTTGACGCCCCAGTGACGACATCGTCCACGTAACAGTCTTCCTCGAGGGTCTCTGCGCCCTCCGGATATCGGACTTGCTCGTCCTTGGCTAGTTGCTTGATGGATCTTATGGCAAGAAACGGCGAACTAGCCATGCCGTACGTTACAGTGTTCGTGCGGTAGTCGAGCACTTCACTCGTCGGGGTCGGGCGCCACACGATGCGCTGATAATCGCGGTCATCGGGATGCACCAATACTTGGCGGTACATCTTTTCAATGTCCGCTATCATCGCGAACAAGTGACGACGCCATCGGAGCAGGACGTCGGCCAGCGGCGGCACCAGATTTGCGCCCACGTGCAGAAAAGAGTTGAGAGTCTCGCCCGTCGATACGCGTTGCGACCCGTTAAACACGACGCGGAGTTTGGTGGTGGTGCTCGCCTCCTTGAGGACACCGTGATGCGGTAAGTAAACAACTTGCTCACCTTGTTGAGGAGCGGCTGCCACCGTCATGTGCTCAAGGTCCTCGTACTTTTTCAGAAAGGCCTGGTACAGCTTGCCAAATCGGGGATCCTTGGCACTCTTCCGTTCCATGGAGCGGAGGAGGTGCAGCGCTGCTTGACGAGTCTCGTGGAGATCAGCTGGAGGGGTTGCCCACGGGAGGCGCACTATGTACCGTCCCGACGGCAGCCGGAGGTGCGTTCGCACGAAGTGTTCCTTGCATTGTTGCTCGGCAGGAGTCAGGGCGGCGACCGGCTTAGTCTCCGCCTCCTGTTCCCAGAACTTTTGCACCAGGCTAGTGAGCTCTTGGTCGATAGCGGCGTGGCAGGACGAAGCTCCGTGCAGCGACGCTGCAGTCGCACCGCCGGAGATGATCCAGCTGAAAGCGGTATGCTGGGCAATGGGCGCCTCAGGATCGCCTTTTCGAAGGCCCTCCTCGAGGATGACTGAGCAGACCTCGGCGCCGAGCAGCAGCTCGACTGGATCAGTGGCCGAGAACTGAGGATCAGCCAATTGAAGGTTGAGGAGGTGCGGCCAGGCGTCGATCTGTCGCAGGCCTGTGCCGTGGTAGAGCGACAGATGCGGCAAAACGACGGCGACCGCGGTGACTGTTGCTCCAGTCATCTTTGATGTGAGCTGCAGGGTGACTTTCCCTCGAGCCTGGCCGGAACGAGTCCCCCCGATGCCGAAGATGGCGAAGGTCGACTTGGAGCGCTGCAGCTTGAGTCGTTGCGCCAGCGCCTCGGAGATCAGCGAGACCTCTGAGCCCTGATCAATCAGAGCTCTCACCGGTTGCTGATTTCCATGGCGGTCAGTGATGGAGAGGCGTGCGGTGGCCAGCAGAATGGCCTTGCGATCGTCGCCATGCTGCACTGCCGTGAGGGTGCTGGCCTCGGCGACCGCTGGTTTGGAGGTGCCATCGTGCAGCAGCGAATGGTGTTTCGCGTTGCAGATGATGCACGTCTTGGTCGACGGACACTTGGCAATAGGGTGGTTGCCTAAGCAGTTAGAGCATAAGTTCTTGCTCTCAACTATGCTCTTTCTCTCGCTCGGAGTCTTCGCTCGAAATTCACTACAGCCCATCAGATAGTGTGAGTTCTTGCACACCACGCAGCTGCCCGATCCCGAGGTGGTCTTGGCATGGTTAGACTTCGCGGATCGCGTGCCGCTAGCCTTGGCTTGGCTGGTCTTGGACTCACCCTTGGATGTGACAGGCGAGAGAGCCTCGAGCGAGCGCATCTTCTCGATGATGAAGGTTCGGAAGGTGTCGTACTCGGGAGGCTTCGACGATGTCCGGATGGTGGTCTCCCAGTCGCGACGAGTTTGCGGATCGAAGAGCTCGACCACGATGTGGACGAAGAGATCCATGCCGTGAGTGGCGATTGGTCGACCGAGGCTCTCCTGAGCGTTCACGGTGTTTGTCATGCCGTGGAAGATTCGTCGCAGCTTGATCGCGGACTCGCTTTTCATCTTCGCGAGAGCCGTGAAAGCGGCGAAGTTGGAGCGCACCAGGACTCGCTGATTTTTGTAAAACTCCCGGAGCGTAACCCAGGCTCGCTCAAAATTGCCGTGGATTAGAGGTATGTCTCTCACTAATTTTGCCGCTTCATCTTGCAGGGACGTTTGAAGGTAATGCAGCTTCTCAACGTCCGTGATCGTGTGATGGCGATTGATGACGGAGAGGAACAGGTCGCGGAAGGAGATCCAGTCCTCAATGGCACCCGAGAACTGAGGCAGGTTGATGCGCGGCAGGAGGTTGTGCGGAGTGGCCTCCCTGGCTGAAGCGGTTGCTGCATTGCCACTTCTCTCCGTTTGCGTCAGGCTGGTTGCCCAGTCAGTCAGGGTGCCCCGTTGCATAACGTAAGCATTCTCTGTGGTTTCATATAGATCCGTCGTGAAGTACTCGGTTTTGCTGAGTTCAGCGAAGAATCGCGTGCAGAGAATCTCATGTTGGGCTTGAAATTTCTCCCAGCTGGAGTCCAGCGTTTTAATGCGAGCTTCAAGGATGCCTTGAGTAACGTTGGATTTGCCCAACTTTCTCGTGTTGTCCGTTGCTCGGGATATAGAGTAACTCTTGCTGTCTTATGAGGAGAGCATTCATGTCGAGACTCATTGCGCCGATTACTTCGCAGGTTTATTGGAGCTGACCGGAGCACGCACTCACAGACCGTACACGGACGCGGAACCCGAATCCGGCTCGAAGGACCAAAAAATGTTTGAGCGCGCGCGATGGTTGGTCAGGAACGGGAGGATCGGTTTTGTATCTCAACAGAGTTCTGATTTCAATAACGATGAGTTTATTTTCACAAACAGTCTACAAGAAAGTTCTCGAATGATCACAGTTTCCGTTTCAGATTCGCGACAACTTGCGTTACGAGAGACGACGGTGTCTATTGCGAGCGAGAGCGAACAAGTCCTCTCCCATTACCGCGCTACATTTATTTATATGTTTGGTGACGGTGTGACGTCTCATCCATTAGACCAATGGACTCGCTTCCCTTGAAGGAATTGGCGGTCACCGCGTAGCGTCGCGTTGCATAGGGCCGGAGCTCGTTACGTCACGTCTCCACGCCGATTTCAGTGACGGGGTTGGTGGATGAGGCGTCACGTGATGGAAGCGCACGTGCTCGGAGCACTCCGCTATACGGAGGCTGTCCTGATTGCCGTTGGTTGTCAATTTCACCGCGTGACTTTTTGACTTTACCTGCGACTCACCAACGACAAACAGGAGGAATAACAAATAATACGGTGTTTTTTCTTTCATCGAATTCTCTTGAACATGTCTCGAGAAGAAAACCATCGACGTCTCTTTGCGTTATTGCCCGATTCTAATTCTACTTTCGGACACCTTATGAAATCCCTTATAATCCCCTAAGATGGCCCTATCATTCCCAGGAATATACCCACTTTTTTGGGTGCGTGTGTGTGTGTGGATGTATATAAAATAAATACAAAATTAAGTACAATTTAATTTATATATTAATACCATTTACCTCCAACAGTAATATATATTATATATAATAATTGATTTAATTAGAATAGAAAATTTGTATCGAGTATAATATTAAAATTTATTAATAATAATCGTTAATTACTATTTGCAGGTGATGCGATACTTTATCGTACGCTGATGCATATATTCCGCCGTTTATTTTAAAGGTCTCGCTGACGCATCTTGCGTCCTCCATCCCAGTTTTTCAAATTGTTTAAACACATTGCGAGGTTCTGGTAATATATTTTTTCAGTCATGGTTTCCTCGACTGAATAAATCCTCGACTGAATAAATCCTTCTGACGAACTCTAAAACAATATATATATTTTGTAAAACTTCAAAACCTAATTTTATTTACAGTAATATTAATACATACCAAATAGTTGTTCATAGAACTGCGTTTCTTTTAATATTAACTTTTCTCCTTTTTTCTTAGATTCCCTCACAGCAGTACACTTTAAGGCAAATTTCTGTGCAAAAAATTTTTTTAGAACTGCATTGATTGTTTTCTTCATCTTTGATTCTGCAATGCAATCTATTGCAGCTTTCTGCAAAACAGAGAAATGAAAATGTAAATGAAATTGACTAAAGACACATTTTGTAGTTCAAAACTTACGAAGTCATTACGAAAGTCTTCATCGTCCTTTAAACGATTGTCAAATGTTCAAAAATCATCGACTGAACGTATTTGTTTAAAGTCGTATTTTTCTACAAAAGTGTTGGTTGTGACTCGACAACCATCTGTTCTTAGAGATCGCTCAAGTGTGTATCAAAGTTCCTGGATTTCCGGACCTTAGGACTTGACAACTATGACTAATTTCATCAGCGTACGATAAAGTATCACATCACCTGCAAATAGTAATTAACGATTATTATTAATAAATCTTAATATTATACTCGATACAAATTTTCTATTCTAATTAAATCAATTATTATATATAATATATATTACTTTTGGAGGTAAAAACGTTGTTGACCTTGTTTTCATCGATAAGCTGATCTTTATTTCTTTGATCTTGATCGCCATGACCTGATAAATCTGTTGGGATATTTTCCTTATATACCGACTTCTGACACTTGCTTGGTAGTAAGACTTTTGATGTTTTAAGCTTTTCTGTTGCTTTTTTACCAGCAGTAATATTCTCTACATTAATGGAATAAGATTTTAAAGCTGAAGATTGAATGGATGAAGATATTGCTAATTTTTTAAAAATATTTTTTGTTTTATTTTTTCCATCATAATTTGTTGATGATTTGTTATATACTTTCTTCACATTTTGTTTTATTATCTTCTTATGAAAGGTAGGACAAACAGGTTCCGATCCGGAAGAACTTTTATCAGTAGCTAAAGATTGACAGAAAAAAAATAAGTTTTATTTAAATTAAAAATAAAATGTAACATATATTAAGTTTAATAACTTTACTTCTAAATTTTCTATTAAATAATTAAATTGAGAAATTGACACAAACTTACGTTTACAATGTTCACTGTTCAAACTTTCTGATTCTGATTCATTATCAGATGACAAATTTTTTCGACGTAAAAGATCTTTAATTGACTTCTCTTTTAGTGGATTCGCATTTTTTATTAAATTAGTTATTGCTTTCGATTTTTTTTCTCCTTCGTCTTCAGTCGCTGTTGTATAGACAAATTCTTGGGTACAAAGTTTTTTTATTTTTTTCAATCCCTCTGAATGTTCCTTAACAAATAATAAAATTGCAGTAAAATAAATTGCAGATCTGAGATTAAGATTTAAAGTGAAATCTAGGCTTTACTTGCATGACCCTGCAGATACAGAGGCCAACTTTTTGGCGGATTACTCATGTTTTTTATTAAATCGTGAATTAATTTTTTTTCTTCATCACCGTATGGAGGCTCCATGTAACGCACCATGCAAGATCCAATCTTTGTATCGTACGAAATCCATGAGTTTGGGACGCATTCAACAGATCTAAGGCCATTTATAATATAGTCAGTAAAACTGACAAGTTGATACGGCTCTAATCAAAGCACTGAAAACAAAATAAAGTAAAGAACAGAAACTAGAAAAATTGAGGTTGAGGTTATACTGTGAAAATTGAGTTTATGCGCCTTGTGCTTTTTTGTGTTCTAATTATGATTATGTTCTGAATAGAATTTATGTACTCTTAGGGTCGATTCAGACAGCCATACGTACCGTGCACGGACAGAAAAAAATAACAGGAAGATAGAAAAAAAGACAAATAGAAATGTTCACGGTATACGGGCACGGCACGGTTGTCGACCCTAAGCCGATGAACAAAAACGACAAAATGTACTTACTTATACGACAATATATCACGTAATTACACTAAACAAGGAAACAAATAAATTATTTGCGGACCCGGCAAACGAGAGAGCCTCTACGAGAGACAGATCACGTGACAGTGATCACGTGACCTCTGATGGAGGTCTCGTGTCTTATTTTGATGTCAGCCAATCAAAGGACGGTATCAGGGTCTCTGTGAAATTGGCACCTCACTTTCAAAAATCGAAAGTTTTATCAACAGTTCCATTTGCACCCGCAATAGTTCTACAGTTCCCGATAATTTTTAGAAAGAGTTCCGTTAATTTAGTTAAAAAAAATAAATTTTGAAATATGAGGTGCTAACTTCCTGTAGCACCTCATGTTTCAAAAAAATTAATTTTAAACATGATATTTTATGGTTCTCAAAGAGTTCTACAGTTCCTGATAAGATTTAGCAATAGTTTCGGTCATTAAATATTTTTAAACAAATTTTTAATCTGATCGCGAGCACCTCAAATTCCAAAAAAATTGATTTTTACCAAGAGATT
>NW_020212786.1:25973-26302 GCF_003070985.1 Temnothorax curvispinosus
AGGCAAGTATTCAGGATAAGGTATTGGCCCGCACTCGAATAATTGTTTAAATACTACTGTTTCAAATAGTAAAATATCCTCTATTTTATTCTATTCCAGATAGTACAAGATGATCATGAAGATGTGAAAAGATTTTAACGCGTCTACCGCGGGATTGTTCGACACCGAGTCTAAGTTTCGATCGCAACGAGAAATGACTATGTCCGCCGCCGCACTTTGCGAACGGGGAATTCCCGACGTCTTCACTCTCTGACTTCCCGGCAACGAGTTACCTTTGCTAAGTTGTTACAGATTTAACGCGTCTACCGCGGGATTGTTCGTCACCGAGT
>NW_020212786.1:26312-32183 GCF_003070985.1 Temnothorax curvispinosus
TTGTTACAGATTTAACGCGTCTACCGCGGGATTGTTCGTCACCGAGTCTAAGTTCCGATCGCAACGAGAAATGACTATGTCCGCCACCGTACTTTACGAGCGGGGAATTCTCGACGTCTTAACGCTATGACTCTCCGGTGACGACTTCCCTTTTGGTTAATTTGTTACAGATTTAACGCGTCTACCGCGGGATTGTTCGACACCGAGTCCAAGTTTCGATCGCAACGAGAAGTTACTATGTCAGCCGCCGTACTTTACGAACGGTGAATTCCCGACGTCTTAACGCTATGACTCTCCGGTGATGACTTCCTCGATCGCTGGATCTTGCTCCGGCTCCTCGACTCCGGCTGTATCCCCTCTTGGTCGTGGCTCCGCCCCATCGAGCTTCTCTATCGGCCAGATGTTCCACGCACCTGTCAGCCGGATGTGGTCGTTCGCCGCTTCCGCATTCCTGAGTCTATTGTTCGTTCGAGGCAGGTGTTGCCGCGTACAATAGGCTCATTCATTCGATGTAAACATGTTATTCACAGCTTTCGCAAATACATGGATTTCGCACTACGCAGTATTCCGTTTTCTCGATCCTTCCTTTTCATACTTATTTATCTCGAATATTCTTAATCACAAAATGTTATCGGGGAAAAAGGAATCTTGCGTTAACATTGTTTTAACTATACGCTCGCTCACTTATTCATCTACGTTGCCACGTCGTGGTCTCGCTCGCAACGGTTAAACAATCATTCATTATCGGTAATACATGTTTGTTGACTTATTCAACAATTCGCATTTGACTTTCTCTAATCGATTTTATTTTCTCATTCTCGCACGTTTCATTCCACGCGTCGCCCGTTATCTCTCCACATTCGCGGTCCATGCCTCCACCCGACAATGCCGTTCGAACGATGCATCGATGGTCTAATTGCTTTTCCAATGTTATTTAGAACTCATATTTGTCAAATTCGTGATTTCAATTTAACATCATGTGTCGGTTGGTCCGACCGCGCCTCTGTGGTTACGATGTCTCTACTTTCTCGCCATTCGATGTATCATTCGCTGGTGCATTTATGTTCCTTCGGTCGCTCGGATCGCGTGACAATCGGCGAATCTACGATTGACCGTCGATATTGTTGAATTTCGCTTCCTCGCATCGCGGTTCGGGTTTCGCATGTTTCGCGTATGCTCGTTTAGCCAACGATGGTATATTGATCATACATGCAACAATCTTGCGCCGTTTTACCGCTCGAACAATCTCTCTTACCGTCAGATCGCTCTATCGACGGTTCGCTTATCGTGGTCTCTATTTCCCCCAGTTGGGAACCCCTGTCGCGTCTATGGTCAAACACGTCAGTTTTATTTCGTTATTCGCGGGTCGTTGCAGCTGATCCGGACTTTATTGAATCGTAGGACTGGTTCTCGCGGCTACCACACCGATCGTTAATGCCGTTTGCTGACCACCGCATTTTTCCGTATTTTGTTCGGGTGACGGTTTCGCCCCGGGTCATCTCACACGCGTGGGAATCAATGTACGCGCGTTTTCAAGTATCCCGAAGTAGATTTTATAGTTCGCTGACGGTTTTGCCCCGGCCTCGTAAGAACTGCCAAATCTGCTTCATCATTGCAGATTTTCGTACCGTATCGCGGAATTCTACCTACGCGACTATTTCTCGTCAATTTTACTTTGCCAATATGCCCCCGATCTTATTTGTCGCGTTGTTCGGTAATTTATCGTGACTTTTCGTGAATCGAGCTTTCGAAATTAGATCCACCGATATATTCGCGTGACTCTAATTGTTTTTATTTAAACGTTGTTATAATCTTGTTTCCCGTCTCGTCCACTTCGTTCTGTTATCTGTAAACAAGGATGATTGGGGAAAAAGAAGAGGATAGCTTACAATTGAGTTTGTTTGGTAAACAGGTTTTTAATATCGAAATCTTTACTCCTCTGTCTCATCGCACGCACGCCGCTCGCTATCGACCAATTGTCGTTTTTGCCCCGCGATTGTGTAATCTCGAACCCTGTTTTTCTTATCGGCTATTTTAGCGTGTAAATCGTTTATTCACTTAATCTACAACTAAATGTTCTTTATTATATCTTAAATCTAGAATTAACTCTTATATTCTTATATCTAACGTTTATCGTTATCTCTTATTGTTCGTTATTTTAGTCTTTTGTTGTTGTCACATGTTCGCGCACGCACTATTCTTGCCCTGCGGTTGTTCCTTCAGCCGAGCTGCCCCGTCGCTCCTTCGTTCCTCCATCCTCGGGCTGCTTTGGCTCGTCTCGGTTCTTGGGTCGCTTAATCATGGGCTGCGCCAGCACCCTATAGTCGGTTATCGATGGTAACTGGCGTTGCTGCGACCGCTGCTCGTGTACGATAGCTGCCGTCGGCTGCAAGGTTAGGTTAGGTTAGGTTAGGTTGAGTCTGAGCCAAGGCTTTGAGGAGGACGGACGCTCTCTATAACGCTCCGTACATGAGGGATTTTGTGAATTTAAATATTGAGATTTTTCAAAAGTGTCTGATATGTGTCGATTCGCGTTATTATTCTGAGTCGAACCATGTAATTTTCGTTATTGACAGTATTAGGATTACTTAGATTCTTAACATTTTATCTCTGATGTGATATGGCTGTGCGTTTCGCGAGAGACTTGTGTGCCGCATGGCGACCGTTGACTCTTTGACTTTTTTGAACTTAGAACTAAGAAATATCGTGAATCCTTATAATATCACCTAAGATTGGACACTTACACTATAGTTTCGGACCTTGTGCATCGAACAGTACATATATTATTTGTGATATATACGATTTAATATAATTTTTCATCAACTTTTCCTCGGGATACATCCAATACATGAAGATGGCCGCCTTGATAGGAGAAAGGAGGAAAATTAAGAAGGAAGGACGTTATACATGTCTGGCTGCATTTAATTTTATATCTATGCTCACTTTGGTGAGTTATATGTTACTTCAAGGATGAAACATGTGTCTGCCTGTTCGTTTATACTTGTATCTATACAGTGAAAGAAGTGTCATAATGCACGTATCTCTTTCTCGACGATTCAAATTGTCGATCATGAAAATGGCCGATTTTCACATGTCTCGTGTCTATACGAACGTTAGAGACAAATGGCCGTTCACGTCGTCTCGCGTCGGTAATTCTGAGAGTCTAAAATGGCCGACTTAAGCACTCTTCGGGTTCCTCGTGTCTGTAACGGTGCATTACGCGATCATAATTAGACAATATGACGCAGTGTTATGGCTTTTGCTCGCGACTGAGACAATGACGGTCGTTCTTATCACGTCGAGTAATACTTATGCATCTCGCGATTTCTATAAACTTATGAAACTGCATAACCGTGATGTCACCGATAATGCATACCGGGCTTCGTTTATGATAACGACAGTGACAAACTCTCGGCGATCAGGAATATATCTGTGCAGTTTCTTGCGGTAATTAGCCATGTCGTTCCTTCGGCTGTCTGTCGCGAGACTTAAGTTCAAGTTTGTGATCTTGATGTGCATATGACTTTCAAAACTGCACTTATCGTACGTGCATTTTATCCCTTGGGCCTTATCGTGTTGGCTCGATACATGAACACATTCACATATATCAATTTACAATGAGGTTATCTTTTTGCCTTGGCTCTTTCAAAAACTCTAAGACTCCTATACCTTATACTTAATAATTCGACGCGACCTTAGTCTCTATTATATTCATTTATACGCTCTTCAAGCTTAATCTACTTAAAATGTTCTTTCGTGCGTGACAATCTATTGTTATCCTATATTAAGTTAGTTTTATGATAGTTAACTTTACCGCGTGCTATACTTTATACAATATATTAATTTAGTATAATTGCCTTGTTTCTAATGTTATCGATCTGCGTATACATATATAGGAATCTGCGTAATACAATGTGCAATGTGTTCTGCATACTGCGACCGTTCGTGGCAGTAATATATAACAATGCGATGGGTGATCAAATAAATTGAAGTGGTTGTCCTTGTGATTGTTATAACTGTTTAGTCTTTGTAACTGTATTGTGCTTTTCCTGTTATATACTTATTGCAGAGCATATACATTAATGATTGTGAGTTTATAATAAAGAATATGAATCAATAATTGATGTGGCAGTGTATATATATATTGATTATTTATGACTCTCCTCTCTTATCCTACATAACCTATAGTGTCAAGCTGGAGTGACTTGTGTAGGCTGAATTGGTATTGCAGCATTGTGTTAAACTGAAATGGTTATATATATTATATTTTACCTGGCATTTATGTGCATTTATAGCTTTCATATAGAATTAATATAAAATATACTAAGATATACATTCTGACAAAGTGGTGTTACTGTTATATGAGAAATAACATATTTTCTAGATTAAATTTAACAGAAGATGACAATATATTATATATATTTTGTTCTTTCTGCACATAAATTGTTAAACTATTAATTTCTGAGTATATGCAATCATATTCTACATATTGAACGATCTTAGATCAGATCAAAATGATTGGTAGTGATTAGGAAATGGTCAGGCTGAATAATCAGGAAATGGTCAGGAAATGGTCAGGTCGTAACGGTCAGGAAATGGTCAGGTTGCAATGGTTAGGAAATGGTCAGGAAACGGTCAGGAAATGGTCAGGTCGCGGTTAGGTTAGGTTAGGTTAGGAAACAGTCAGGAAATGGTCAGGTCGAAATGGCCAGGAATGGACTGGTAATGGTCAGGAAATGGTCATGAGAACGGCCAGGATAATGGCCAGGAAAACGGTCAGGTTTTGGCCAGGGATGGCGATTACTTATTGATATTTAAGGTCGTATCTCGTATATTAAGTGGCCCAGTTATTAGACAGACTGTCAGGCCTTGAAGACGGTTGTATTTCGGAGTGAACATACATTGACAAACTTAACTGTTAATAATCACTCATACTTTAATTAATTTTTTATATATTTTATGATTTTTATCACATAAAATCAGTTAATTTATATACTGAGTGTCATACTTTGATATCAGGGGATTTGAATGTCATATCTTGAAAATGACATATTTCTGGCTCAATCTTGCACTAACATCACCGAATAACAAAATTTGAACATGATAGAGGCAACATTTATATGAATTTTACACTCTTTGATACTTATAATTGATTTTCTCTTGTATACTCAAGTCATATCTTATCATTACATAGTCTAACTATCAGATCTTGTAAGATGACTATATTTTGGAGTTTACATACTTTGGTAATGTTAATTATTAACATTTATACATATTTTATTTAATTCTTTTCATATATTTCATATTTTTGTTGCACAAACTCAGCTATTTCACATACTAAACATTATGTTTCAATATCATGGGATCTGAATGTTATATCTTGGAAAATGACATATTTCTGGCTTAAATCTGTATTAATATCACTGAATAGTTGAATATAAACGTGACAGACATGATATTACTATGTATATTACACTTTTAATACCTATAACCAGTTTTTTCCTGGTATCTTCAAGTCATATCTTATCATCACATAGTCTAACTATCAGATCTTGTAAGATGACCATATTTTAGAGTTTACATACTTTGGCAATATTGATTACTAACATTTATACATACTTCATTTAATTCTTCTCATATATTTCATATTTTTATTACACAAACTTAGCTATTTCACATACTAAACATTATGTTTCAATATCATGGGATCTGAATATTATATCTTGGAAAATGATACATTTCTGGCTTAAATCTGTATTAATATCACTGAACAGTTGAATATAAACATGACAGACATAATATTACTATGTATATTACACTTTTAATACCTATAACCAGTTTTTTCTGGTATGTCCAAGTCATATCTTATCA
>NW_020212786.1:32193-53704 GCF_003070985.1 Temnothorax curvispinosus
TCATCACATAGTCTAACTATCAGATCTTGTAAGATGACCATATTTTGGAGTTTACATACTTTAGTAATGTTAATTATCAACAATTATACATATCTTATTTAATTCTTCTCATATATTGCATAATTTTATTACACAAACTCAGCTATTTCACATATTAAATATTATTTTTCAATATCATGGGATCTGTATATCATATCTTTGAAAATGACACATCTCTGGCTCAATTTTGCATTAATATCACTGAACAATTAAACTTAAACATGATAGACGCAACATTATTATGTACTTCACACTCTTTGACACCTATAATCAGTTTTTTCTTGTTCTCTCAAGTCATATTTTAATATTAAATGGTTCAACTACTAAACCTTGAAGATGATTATATTCTGGAATGAACATGCATTGGAAGTGTTAATCATTAGTAAGTATACATATCGCAATCAGTTTCTTCTATATATTCTATACTCTTGCCACATAAAATTAGCAAACTTAATACTAAGCATTGTGTTTCGATGTCGAGGGATATGGACATTGTATGTGGAGGAATGACATTTTTTCTGGAGTAAATTTACATTAATAACACCGAATAGTAATATTTACATATTATAAAAGTAATATTTATTACATATCTTACACTCCTTATACACACAGTCAAATTTTTCTCTGGCAGTTGAATTATATCTTGGGCATTGAGTGGCTTCACCACCAAGTATCGCAAGACGTCAGTTTTTTGGGATATCTGCACACTGGCAACATTAATTAATAACAACTGTTTGTATCTTGACTGAAATTCTCACATAATTCGTGTTCTGACATACGACTCAGATAGATTCACATATCAAAGATTACACCTTGATTATGTAGCGCCTGCTGGCCATGCATTACAGAATGCTGCATTCCTGAGTTAGAGATAAATTGACAATGCTATATAACAATTACTACACAGAATAGAAGCAATATCCTGATGCTATTTCACTTATTTCACTTTGAGATATAAACTTAACATTAGATAGCTATACTCATGTCTCGTTACTTTGTTTTGCAATAAGTACTACCTCTTTGTTTATTTGTTCTTGTTTTGTTTAATGTATAACACGGAGAGGTCCACAATTGGGCTTCCCAACGTGTGTTTTAAATAATTGCTACATTGACATTGAAATGATAAAAGAATAATATCAATGAATAATATGGGGTAACATAACCTCTCTGGGCACACGTTGGGATGCATATCATTACTATTTATTACAACTACATTTGTTACAGGATCTATACGGACGGAAGAAGAAATAAAACATATATATACACCAACTCATTTTCTTCTGTAATAATTCATTTATTTATTTATTATTAATATATAAATACACTATATTTGGACTTCTCTGTTTATGTTTGTCCACGTTTTTTAAAAATGCGCGATATTACATTGTATTATACACATATATCACTTCACCCACCGATTCCTATTTAATTTATTTATTTATAGAACCGAATTTTACACTGAATTGTTCACCGAAAGGTAGGTTTAATTAAGACATGCGTGCGTATTATCATTGCTATCTTTGGAGCATGAGTCTTGAAAACCATGATCGGCAACTTATCGCCACCTTAAGGCGGACTTACATGTATACAAATTTTCAGAGTTCTATTTCTATGATGTTACATCTATAATCACACTACTGAACTCATGCTCTCTTGATTATTCTACTTATTTATTTATACTCAAGAATAGTGCTTTGCACTTCTATCTGATATTCAACGACGAATAAATATAATTGAGTTATACCTATAAAATTTGACAAGTAGGACAGATAATGAGCAAACTGATATTTCAATAGATTATAATTTTAATTTTTTAGTTAGGCGAACCGTACGTGTACATACTGAGCTGTATAAATAATGAATTTTCAGTTGTATATATGTGTGAAGACTGAATTATCAGTCACTATCATGGACGTTGACTCTTTAGAGTCTATATCGAATAATCCTCGATGATTATTCTAAACTGTACATATTGTGTTGTATATATAGGAATATATAGGTGTATATATGGATAAAGACTAAATATTAGTCACTGCTACGGACGTTTGACTCCTTGGAGTCTTATATTGAATAATCTTCGACGATTATTCCTAAATCAATCCCTCGTGCTGCTCTTCTTTGCGTGGGATAACGAAATTGGCAGTCTCACATCCGACTGCAAGATTCGCAGCCGGACACTGCGTAATCTTCAATGAGCGGTCCTAGGATGCGCCATGGACGAGGTGCATCTGAATTTTAGTCCTAAGGGGAGCAAACCCCTGAAATAACGAAACATAAACACTATGAAAAGTACGAAGAAGGAGCATAAACTTACCGTCTCAGGGGGTTCGGAGACCCAGAGACCGGCGCGGGGGGAGTGCGGTCCCAGCAATCCCCGTGTCGATGGGCTTGTCCCAAAATCAAGCGATGGGCTAAATACACAAATAACACTGCGTCCTGACTGGACAGGCGCAGTTGCTAAATTAAATACGACGGAGGAAGCCACCAAGGTGGTGGAGACTGAAGAAGAAGGTTACGATAAGGGTGCTGAACTCGCTAGACAGATTATTGCGGATTCTATAACAGAGGATCCTTTGGTCTCGGATGATGCAAGGACTGATCCTACTTTCGCTGCTGGTGTGTCTGATTCGGAGGGATCAGCGCATCGTGACCAGCAGTTGGTGAGTGATGTTGTCATGATCGATGACGATGATGATGACGAAGATATCCCTCTATCTACTCCAAATAGGGATAAGAGGAAAGCAAGATTTCCCTCGGACTCTCCGGAAAACAAGGCTAAACCCCTGAAGAGGAGATATACAACCTCGGAGAATGAAATTTACACTTCGGTGACAGCATCTAAACACAGGCTTTCTATTCAACCGGTAGCTGCAAACAATCTACGTTCCTATGATTCGGACCAACTTAATAAATGCGCTACTGAATGCCTTCAAAAAATGGAGATCATCAGAAACAGCAGTAAGAACATCAAAGGAAATTTTTCTGGATACCTGAGAGATGGGATCTCAAATATAGGCGAAATCTTGGATATCTATCGTGAACGTTTGTGTGCCTCTGGAGACGTGGCAGATCTTGAGTTGCAGAATAGGAACCTGACTACGCAACTGCGCAAAGTTACTCGTGAGCAGGAGCTTCAGAAGAAGGAATACTCCATTCTCCGCAAAGAGAACGAGGATCTCCGCAAAGATATGGAAATGCTCCGCAGAGAAATGGAAAGTTTGAGAGACGGTTCGAACATGAGAAGATCTTCTTCAAAGTCTTCTGAAATTAAACCTGCCGATGCTCGCAGGACAAACTCTGGGGAACCTTTAACTCGCGTCGAGGACTTTCCTCCTCTCCCACAGAGGAAACCTCGAGTTATCTCCTCGGAAATATTACGAGATAAAACAGTTAAGCTGCGCAAATATCCCACTAGTGCCTCGGGTTCGGAAACGGATGCAACTGGAGTTCCCAACCCACATAAAAAGAGATCTCCTTCCGGTGGAAACAGGAGAACGGATAAAGAGACTAATGTTGTCTACCCGGATGAGGACACTGATTCGCACGGCATGCTGGAATGCATGAATCAACAGATCCAGCAACTGGTGGCCAACATGGAGATACTTCGTGCCAGGTTTGGTTCGAGATCGGAGGAACCACTTAGGAAGAAGAGGACAAAGAAGACATCTTTTAGGAACGACACGGAGACCTCCGGTGTCTCAGATGGGGAACTTATTGGTCCACAGACCCCTGCACAGTCAGAAACGATTCGGAAGGAGGGATCTCGACGTGGGGTCTTCAGAGACACCCCTCGTTCGACTGTTCGCTCGCGTAGACCGCCTAAAACCGCTGCGGTGTCTATAACAAGCCTTAAGGACGACGTTAGCTATGCTGACATCTTAAAGAAGGCCCGCGACAATATAAATCTAGATTCTCTTGGAATTGAGACCTCCAAGATTAGACGTGGCATCAATGGAGGGATTATAATTGAGATCCCGGGTCCTGATGGCACTACTAAGGCCGACACACTTGTGGGCAAACTTAGAGAAGTCCTAGATGCCAACAATATCCGCATCACACGCCCGACCACCATGGGAGAACTGCGAATTTGGAGTTTTGATGACTCCATTTCGCCTACAGAGATTATGAACGAAGTCTCTGTGGTGGGTGACTGCGACGAACACCTCGTCAAGTTGGGCAATATCCGGAAAATGAACAATGGACTCAATTCTGTTTGGGTAAAATGCCCCTTATCCGCAGCCATCAAAATTTCGTCAACAAATAAGATCAAAATTGGCTGGACTATTGCCCGAGTGGAGTTACTGGAGGCCAGGCCTATACAGTGCTTCAAGTGTTGGCGCTATGGCCATGTTCGCACTACGTGCAATTTCCCGGAAGATCGAACGGGCGCTTGCTTCAGGTGCGGCGAACGCGGTCACCAAATCGGTGATTGTAAAGAGGATCCCCGTTGTGTTATTTGCAGGGAGGCCGGAAGGCCCAGCGACCACCGGCTGGGCTCTCTTAATATCTGCACAAGCGTTGAGCCGATTCGAGGAAGACGTGGGGGACCTGTGTCCGACGGTCGAGCGGCGGCACAGAGATAACAATGACTCTATGCCTACAGTTAAATTTAAACGGTAACAAGGAGGCCCAGGACCTCCTTGTTCACCATTCTAGAGAGATGGGAGCGGCTGTCTGTGCGATCTCGGAACCCGCCAGAACACATAGCCCATATCAGCTATGGTTCCATAGCCATGACGGCCTCGCGGCTATCTACGTCAACAACAGGGCCACTACACGCCCTGCTACGCTGGAGGCCCGCGGAAGACATTGCGTCTTAATTAGACTGGGAGAGTATTACTTCCTCTCCTGTTATATCTCTCCTAACGTAAACCTTACAGAGTTTTCGGACTTCCTGGAGGAGCTGTCCACTATCTGTTCAGGCGTGGCTCACAATAACAAACTTATTATCTGCGGGGACTTTAATGCCCACTCGGTTTCCTGGGGCTCAAACATATCCAACGTCAGAGGCGACGCTCTTGAAGAGCTTGCGTCGCAACTCGATTGGAGGCTTGTGAATCGAGGTAACCAGCCCACGTTCTCGAGTCATCAAGGGACTTCGATAATTGACCTCACTTGGTCCTCCCCTGATCTTTTCAATAGAGTTCGCGATTGGTCGGTCCGCGAAGACTTAGAGTCCATGTCGGACCATCTATATATCTCCTTCTTGATTACGGACTCTTTCTCTCGGCGTACAATTTCGTCTATTCCCCGAAGATGGAACTTCAGAAAGATGGATGTCGGATTATTTCAGGAGGCCATCGAGTGGAAGTGCGCAGTCACTCCTGGTGACCCGGAATATCTCAATAGAATGGGCCCAGATAAGTGGATCAATAACTGCATCTACGACGCTTGTCAGGCGGCAGTTCCTCGCCTACGCGCTCCCAGAGTTGATAGGGCCCATTGGTGGAACGATCAGATTGGGCACCTGAGAACAGAGGCTATCGCCGCGAGGAGGGCCTGGACCCGCGGTAGACGTAAAGACTCTCCGGTGATTCTGGAGGCCAAGAGGATTGCGTATATGGCTGCGACTCAGAGTCTCAAACATGAGATCCAAAACGCCAAGTCCGCTGCATGGCAGGAACTCATCGACACACTCAGGGATGATCCGTGGGGTCTTCCTTACAAATTGGTTATGGGTAAACTTAGGAAGCCCACCCCCGCGCTCAGTTCCACCCTCGAGCCGGAGGTTTTGAGTCGATTGCTGGACGATTTGTTTCCACCTGGCAGAGAGCTTTCGCGGGTCAACCTGGGAGATTGTGAGACGGGGAGAACTCCAATCACTTCCGATGAGGTGGATGAGACAATTGCAGCCAAAAAGACCACAAGCACAGCGCCTGGTCCCGATGGTTTTAAGGCAACCGTCCTTAAAAAGCTACCTTCATGCATGGTGCACCGTTTAACAGCCAGCTTTAACATCTGCATGCAGTCTGGGGTTTTCCCATCCAATTGGAAGGTTGCGGACCTTGTTTTGATTCCCAAGGGGGATACCCCACCTCGCGGTGAGGTCCCCAAGGCTAGACCAATCTGCCTGTTAAACGAGACTGGGAAGGTCTTCGAACGCGTCATTGCCAATCGCTTAGCCAAACATCTTGAGCAGAATCCTAGGCATGATCTTTCAGAACCAATTTGGCTTTCGTAAGATGCGCTCCACGACGGACGCCCTTTTTCTAGTGAAAAATATAATTACCGAGGCCCGCGCGAACGGCCGAGTTGTGCTTGCCGTTTCACTAGATATCAAAAACGCGTTCAATTCTATAAAACACTCAAGAATTAGAGCTGCCTTGAGGAACAAGCGTCTTCCGCAATACCTTAGACGCATTATAGAAGACTATCTGAGGAATAGGACTATCAGATATACCTCATCAGACGGCACTAAATGCACCAGGCGGGTTAACAGAGGAGTCCCCCAGGGCTCTGTGTTGGGTCCCCCACTATGAAACCTGGGTTTCGATCAGGTGTTGCGTACCCTGCTTCCGGGCGATTCCCACGTCGTGTGCTACGCCGACGATACCTTGTTGCTTGTAGCCGAAGAAGACTTCGACTCCGCGTGTGCCCTCGCGTCAGAGTGTTTAGACAGACTTATGATAAACATAAGAGACCTTGGCCTGTCTGTTTCTTGGCCCAAGACAGAGGCTGTATTCTTCGGTCACTGTCCGCGGAACTCTGTTTTCGCCTATGAGGGACAGAACATCAAAATCTCTGCTAGCATGAAGTATCTCGGAGTCATCATCGACAAGAACTGGGCATTCAATTCACATGTGAACTACGTCGCTGAGAAGATTTCAAAGGTAAATCGTGCTTTATGCGCGATCTTACCAAATCTCAGAGGGCCTGTGGAGAATAAGCGCCGCTAATATTACTCCGTGGCAACATCCATCGCGCTTTATGCCGCCCCTATCTGGAGTGAAGAGTTCCTGTCTTCTGAGAACAAGCAGACATTGATGCGTCGTGCACTTCGTCTCTCAGCGTTGAGAACTACGATGGCTTATCGCACGGTCTCGTATGAGGCGGCCACGTTACTGGCCCGTGTTCCGCCTTTACACTTATACGCGGACTTCTTAAGAAGAACGTACCTTCGCCACCGTAGGATGAAAGAAAACGGGACATACAACGAGGTGTCGGCTCCTGCCGTACGCCAGGAAGAGTGGAATGTGCTGCGCGACCAATGGCGCACTCACGTCACACGCGCCAATCTCCCCGGTAGGAGAACTCGAGAGGCTATCGCTTCTAGCTTTGACGATTGGTTGGATCGCAGTGCCGGCTTCCTTACATACAGGATAACACAATTCCTTACAGGCCACGGATGCTTCGGCACCTACCTGAATAGAATCGGTAAGGAGGATACTCCGATATGCCGGTACTGCGATTCGGAGGAGGACACCCCGGAGCACACCTTGGAGGTGTGCCACTTTTGGGCCATGGAACGTGGCGAACTCACCGCTGTGATTGGTCAGGACCTCTCCTTGAAAAACATTATCGCGAGAATTTGCATCTCTAAAGAACGTTGGAATGCGTTCTCGGTTTTCGTCGAGCGGGTCCTCCAGCGTAAGGAGGAGGATGAGCGTATCAGACAGCAGCAAGCCCTTGATCAGGGATAGTCGCGTTGCTAGTGTTTTCATTGCGGCCTTGTTGTTGCGTGCGATTATCTCTGTGTGCGATTTATTTATTCTCTGCGTTTTATTATTTACATACCTGCGTGCGGACGGGGTTCTCCTGTCGCTCCTGGTTTGCTCGGGCGCGGGCCGGTTTTGGCTCTCCTCCTCCTGGGGTCCGGTGCGTCGCTTAGGCGACGCTCCCGGATCCCTGGGGGGTGGTGGGTGGGGGGCGGTCGGCGTGCGGGTCTCCCTATGGGCGACTGGATGGCCCAGTAACTTAGAATAATACTAGTTTGTATACACAAACATATCTAATTGGCTCTTCTGGGAGCTCCGCTGCGATGGGTTGGGGGTTCTCTGGGGGTCGGTCGCCCGTGGTCTCGCCGCTCACCGCTGTGCTTGCGGGGCTCCGGCCCCACTGTTCTCCAGTGGGTTGCCGGAGGCCCCGTTGTGGCTGCGGGGTGCAGGTGGTCGTCCTTCTGGGTTTCCTCGGCCTGCGGCGGGGCTCTTGGAAACTTTTCTCTTTTCGCGCCCCTCGCTCTCCCTCTCCCCCCCTTTTGGGGGGCCTGGGGGCGGGACGGGCGTGATCCCTACTATAGCCGTTGTAACGGCCCGTGATGCGGACTTAGTCCGAATGTGTTCCCCGGTGTTGGGTTTATGTTAACCCTCAATGTTAACGAGCATCGCTCGTGTTTTTTGATTTGTGTGGAACCTCTCTCCGGGAGGGGGGTTCCTGTTCGTTTGGTACGTACTTGTCCTTTGGCCCTGTACGTTCTTCCTAGGGACGTCCGTGACTCTCTATGGAATGGCCTCGTAGCCGATGAAGAGTGTCCTCAATGATATGACTGCCCGCGGTCACTATTATGAGGACCTCTGAGGCGGTCGAACGTGTGCACTTGTGCCAAATTTTCGACTAGTGCGTCATCCCGGCGGGTTTCACGGCGCCCCTGTTTGATCCTTCGTGTGATTTCGTCTCTGGTTTACGTTTTCTGTCGCCTCTGCGAGAGGACTGTTGTGGCACGTGACGTAATACCTCGAGTCTCCCGCGTGTTGCAATTGTTGTCCAGCGTGCTAAATATTTGGGAGAGGTTTTTTAGTGGGTGCAAGCCCCACATATCCTGGGGGACGGCCCCCGGTAGAATGCGCGAGGCATTTTCCTCTTCCACGAAACAAAAAAAAAAAAAAAGGTTAGGTTGTAACCGGACGGTACTATTGGAGGCACGGATCAACGCTACGTGTCCCTATAAATCAACGGTCGCCACTCGGTTTGCCCTATTTCTACCGAGAAGGTAAGTATCTTTGACATGAACGACGATATGGTTCCTCAATTTGGTCAAATAATTTGATTTGCAGAATCCCGCCACGGGGTCCTCCTCACCATCGGCTGTTATCAGGGACTTGTATCAACCGCCTCCCAACGTCGCCCTGGTTCAGAGATTGAGCGACACCCGCTTGATCAGGTAAGTATGTACTCGATAATTCCCTAATTCCTTCTAAATTTAGATTCCTGCTAGGTGGTCTCCATCTGGGTCGTCTCCTCTCGGATATGCGCTCGCAATCATCAGGCTGTGTCAACGTGGAGCCAAGATGGCGCGACACCCGCTCAATCTGCCAAGTCCCAACATCAAGAGCTCTACTAACTGACTAATTCTCTTTTTATTTTCAGGTTTTCTCTACGTGGTTCTCATCACCACCGCTGGTGCCCAGGATCACCGCTGCCACCGCCGTCCGAGGTCACCGCATGTGTAAGATACCGCGTCACCTCGAGAACTGTCGCCGGAACTATGATTAATGTCGTTTCTTTTTCGATTTTCGCTACGCGGTCCCCATCAATGACCTTCCCCGAAGCAGACCCAATGATAATTTACAATCCGGATGGACTCCTTCACAAGATGGCGCGACACTCCGCTAGGTCAGGTAGGTTTCAGGTAAAAAATCGTTAACAACGTATTTAATATCACAAATGATTCTTCCATTTATTATTTGTCCTCAAGTCACACAAATGGTTGTTCGCAATTTCTTGATGATACACAAGATGGCGGTCGCACGTCTCGCAAAGTGCGCAGTGTTCGTTTTCGGTACGTCCAAACCTTTCGCCTTTTGTATCGGCGACGATTAACGCGTTTCGCGGGCGTTGCCGGTTGTTACGAGCGCTATAATACGGTTAATTCGTAATCCGGTATGTAATCGCGAATATTCTAACGATACTCCGTGATATACGCGCGAGACAGATGTTATTCGTACCAGCGTTCCCGACAGACTGCCTCGAGTCTCTCTCTTCGCTCTGGCTCCCTACCTTCGGTGCTTTTGCCCCCACTATCGGGTATTCGGTCGCTTTCTCCTCGCGGTAATTTTCCACTCGCCGCGTTAACAATGGTTGTTTACGACTTTCGGGCCGACAGGTGTGCGCCAGATGTTCGCCGCGACGCAGTTACAATACATGTTGCCCGCTCCCCGCAGTACCCTAGTTCCGCGGTGGAAATTTCCATTTGGAGTACCATCTACTCGACGTCCCGAGACGGACCCCGGGTAGTGGTTTTTCAACTCCCGCATTTATTGACTTACGACGGCGCCGACCCTCGCGCACGCCTTCTTCTATGTCCCTTTACATGACCCCGGGTCGACTTCTCGACGAAGATGTCTACGTCGCGATCACGACCTCCGCCGTTGACGGCGACCCCCTGGTCTCGTTTCGGCGGTCCTTCTCGACCCGATTCCGGGCTCACTTCTCGTGGACGACGTCCGGTCTTCGAGTACCGGCGACATGTCGCCGTATCTCGCGTCCGGGCGGTCGTACGCCGGCGGCGACCTGTTCCCCGATCGTACCGGGTCCCCCTTAACGTGACCCGCTGGTCTTTTCCCGCAGATGACGTCCCTAATGCGAGTTCGCGGACGGTTCCCTATCTCCTTTCCACGTTCCCGCACCGCGTCGCCACTCCGCACACGCGACTCAAAGGCCCCCCGCTTTAGTCAGGGGCGTATTATCTTACCGCCGAGGCGTTGGTTTAAAAGTTTTGTGACGGTTCGCCATCTTTTTTATTACTGGCCCGATTTTGGTTCTGACCCGCGAGTCGTGCTTCGCAACTCTGTCTTAACGATCAGGCCTGTGCATTTTACGCGCGTGTCGTCTATTTAAGAAAAGTGCGGACGGTCCGTCCGTTTCGCTGTACGTCATTTTTCCGCGCTGTGGAACGTCCCAGCTACCTCGAACCTGCGTCGCTGAAAACTAAACATCCTTATATCTACTCCTGCGCCGGATGAGGTCAGTCTCCTTCCTCCTAAATCGTCAAAACAAACAAAATTCAATCGATAACGGCCGCTGCCGGTGACCTCATCCTCGGAACGCTAACGCTTGTCTTAATGCTAATTTGGACGTGACTCCGCCTCGTCCATCTCTGGAGCGCTGCTGTTGGTGCCCTTGTCGTCTACTGTGATGCGTGCGGCTGCAAGGTTAGGTTAGGTTGTGACCGGATCAACGATTGACGCTGTTGAAATTGTATAAAATAGCCACTTACTACTTGGGCTGTAATTACGGTCGCCACTGTATTTTCTGGATCTATACAGAAACCTCGGTGTAACGCGTTGCCCCTTCCTTCCTTCCAGCGTAACGGCTGCCGCTGTTCTACGCCGCGGACGTGTTCAAGGCCGTCGGCCACGCCCTGGTAATGCGCACGTAAAGCACGGATATTCGGACAGGATGTTGACCGGGGTTGCGAATAAACACTCTTCGTTTATTATAAACAAATAACAATTTAATAATTCTCTGGTTTACAGCATGTGCTACGATCGCGGACACGTTCTCAACGGTACCGACGATATTGAGCTTAATTCGACTCTCTGGGTCGTTCGCGTGCCGCACAATTAACACCCGTTATCGCGCAAACACGAATAAATATCAATAATCACGCTAATCTCGCTAGCGGACAACGGGATAAGTCGATCGGGTTCGAATGATATACGCGGAACCGAAGTACGAGTTGCCGCTTCGAGTGCCAACGATGGACTGTCCTGGAGGAACGGGTCTCGCTCTCCCACTATGGCTGCTCGCGCCGGCGCATCGCCGCTCATTTTGGCGCGAGTCTCGTGCATTTCGCGCGTCTCCTCGCATTCGGCCAATCGCGTCGCTGTATTAAGGCGACACGATCCATCGAGTGTCGTTGACCAATGGCAACTAACTGAGCCGGTTGATTGGCTCAGCTCAATCACGATGCTGAATCCCGATTGGACGGCGGACATGGGCTCTCGCTGCGTTCTCCGCATTGCGTCAACCAATGCCAGCCGTCGCAACAGCACAAAGTGCGTGTTCGCGGGCTAGTCGCTCGGAACGGTTCCGAGCGACCAATCATAGGTCGTTTCGACGATCCGACGCTACGCAGGTAAGTAACACGTACTAGAATCAATACTCTGATTAATTCTCCTTTTCTTTCAGGTACCGGACTTCGTGGGATCGTCTCGCCCAATCATTGGACGGGAAACCGTCTCTGGTAAGTATCTCGACGGTAAGTATGTAAAATGCGTATCGCATACAAAATAATAATAATTCTTAACAGTTTCGACAGGGAAAACATAAAAATAATATTAATCGAACGTTTAACCGCATAATAACGCGAATCTCGCTGTTTCGAGCCATGCTCGTCTCTGATTGGTCGGATCGCTGCGTTCGTTCGGCAGAGTCGCTCCTCGCGCTCCGATTGGCTGAAGGCCTCTAAAAACTTAGAAATGAATTGAATAAAGTGAAATTAGCCAGGAATCGCTCCTATTGGCTGTCGTCGACAATATAGTCTGTAAATATGAAAATAAAGTAAAAATTATGACGAATCGATATAAAACTATCAGGGCTTCGCCCCATTGGCTGTCGCTACTCGACATTGTATCAAAACTGTAGTTAAACTGTGAAACATGCATAATTAAAACTGAAGTACGTAAAACGGACGCTATTGGTCCTCGGACGCAATACACGCTCAGTTCGACGTGATTGGTTCATCGCTCGTCGGGAATCAATCTAGGATCGATCTCGAGGCTTAACAATAAAATATATAAGGTATATAGAACGAATATCATGCTAACTGTGTGTATCTCTGGAAAACTAATTATCAAAGGTATGAATATGATCAAAGTGACCACCAAGTATTCCTTAAGCCGCATCTCGCTGACTCTATTGACTCTACGTTAAATAATAGGGTTGTTGTGCTCCCGCTGAATGCGAATAAGCTAAAATTAATATGCATACGATAGAAATCGCAAAAAGAATGAAAATGAATGCTAATGTTATAATTCTGAATTGATCAGAGTCCATGGCCTGTGATTGGCTCTCGCGATGGCTCTGTCTTCGCTCATACCGATATTCGCTCTGGGATGCGTGGGATTGGTCGAAAGGATTTTTGGTTCGCTCGCGCTTATTCTGTATGTAATACAGTGTATTTTACCTCCCTACGCTCCTATTGGTCGTTACATGCAACACAAGTATAAAATGAATGAAAATAAAGTTAAATGGGACCTCTTTGGTCGTTAGTCGCGCTATTGGCGTAAATCTTTACGAATGCTTAATTAAACAATTACTATAAAATAAAATAAACTCAGACAATATATTATAACTCTCGTTCGTGAACGGAATAAAATAATCAAAAAACTTAAATTTTTGACACATGCGGTGTGTCTGTTCGACCATTCCTATTGGCCGTTGGTCCTAAACGGATCTTTTCGCTCAATCGGGGTGGGCTTTTGTATTACGGGGCCGTTGCTGCTCCCGCCGCTGTCTCTGGCGCCTCCGTCTGGTCGTGTAGATCCTCGACGCTCTCCTCGTCCCTCGATTGGCTGTCGCGTTCTATGATTGGTCCAGCGGGCTGTTCCCCGCACTGGGCCACGATCTCCTCCTCTATCACCTCCGGGAACGTCTGAAGCAGGGCCAATTGCTCCGGGTCGTTGTTGGTCATAAATATCTGGACCTCTGCCTCCGTTAAGCCCATCGGTTGGTCAGCTTCGCTGATTGGTTGCACGGCCTCCGGAACCCTCGGGATCACCTCCTCCTGGTCCATCGGCTCGTAGTGCGTCTGTTGGTTAGGAGGATCCGACCTTGGAACGGTGACTTCAGTCATCGGTTTCAAGGTTAGGTTGTGACCGGACATTACTCTTCGGGTACGTGGATCACGCGAAACTGTGAGATTTCAGCCAGATTTGTCTGTCTAACGGTCGCCACTCGGTTTGACCCATATGTACCGAGAAGGTGAGTAACGAAATCTCGACGCGATATTGCAACGATATCACATTAATTCTCTCTTATTTTCAGGTTCTCGACGCAGGATGTCTCGACGCCCCGACGCTGCCTCCCCATTGCTGGATCATCGATGGACAACGTGGGACCATCCCCGTGGCACCAGGTAAGTAGATAATGGATACGCTTAATTAATCGGCCTAATTCCGTTTCAGGTATTTCACCCGAATGTATTTCGACTATCGCGGACTATCCCAGATCCTCGCAGAATCGCATACTGGAACGTCGCTTGTCGTTCAACTGCCGCCGACTATTCCAGATCCTCGCCTTATTGCATACTGAAATGCCGTGCTGACAAATCTTCTCGCCCCGGATGGATCACAACTGTCGCTGACTGTCCCAGATCCTCGCAGAATCGCATACTGGAACGCCGCTGGACTTCGCTGGATCGATGCCGTAGGACAAGGTAAGTGGCAGGTAAGTAATTAGAAATTAACTTGACACTGCATATATTAACAAACGATTGATTTATTTCAGATCGTCGTTGTGTTTCACAATTCCACGTTGACACATTTCGTCGAACGTTGTTGCAATGCTATATTTAACGCGCTAGTACGCGGGCGTGCTTCAAGGTAATACACTACGATGTTAAACTACGCGCTAAGTCCGAACTATGAGCGAATCTTACGAACGTGTTATCCCTATCGCGGTATCCGAGCGACTGCCTCGAGTTGCCGAGCGCTCTCGGCTATCCCGCCTCGGTATCGCTATCCCTACCACCGGGTTGTTATTCACATCCCGGTACTTTTCCGTGCCAGGTGTTACCCGCTTTCACTTTTCTTCAGGCAGTTTTTGCCTGTTTTCGTCGTCGGTGACGGCTGCGGTTCTCATGACTAAATGCGCCTGCGGTTCTCAATTTACGCTTCACCTTTACTCGCACGCTTCGGCATGGGTCCCGCTGGACCCCGCTCCCCCGGTTTCCGGGTTCGTGTATTTCACGATCGAGCGGTCTCGCTGACCCTCCGGATTCATTTCGGCGCCTCCTCTGGAGATTCTCCACCCGTCAATTTTCCCCGGGTTTCCTCGGTTCCCGATATCCGGGGGACATTATTTGCCCCCGCTAACCACGCTTCCGTCATCGGCATCGGGTCGCGAGTCGTTCGATCGTTCTTCGGGTCGCCCTTTAGGAGTATAGGGCGAGTCGGTTGCCCGCTGTGACCTCCGTGCCCTCCGGCGCGGGGGTCATTGTTATGACCCCGCGATTTTCGCGCCCGTGGGTGGTATCGCGTCGCGGTGCCATGGGTCGTAGTTGGCGCGTCCCCCAATACGATTTCCACGACTCCGCCTTCGGCTACGACCTCCGTGCCCCCCGGTATGGGGGTCATTCCCGCGACCCCGCGATTTCCGCACCCGTCGGTGATATCGCGTCGCGGTTCGGTGGATCGTTGTTGGTGCGTCCCCTGAGACGACTTCCACGGCTCAGCCTTCGGCTAAGACCTCCGTGCCCCCCGGTACGGGGGTCATTCCCGTGACCCCGCGATCTCCGCACCCGTCGGTGATTTCGCATCGCGGTTCGTCGGATCGTTGTTGGTGCGTCCCCTAAGACGACTTCCACGGCTCAGCCTTCGGCTAAGACTTCCGTGCCCCCCGGTACGGGGGTCATTCCCGTGACCCCGCGATCTCCGCGCCCGTCGGTGTTTTCGCATCGCGGTTCGGTGGGTCTTTGTTCGGGACCCCCGTGAGATGATCTCCATGGTTCGGCTAGAGGCTGCGACCTCCGTACCCCTCAGCGCGGGGTTCGCCCCCGTGACGCCACGATCTTTGTGCCCGCTGGCGCTATCGAGTGGGAGTTAGTTCGATCGCTCCCCTGGTCGCTCCTACAACGCTTCACGCAGCTCGGACCCCGGCTATAACCGCCGTGCCCCTCTGCGCGGGGGTCATTCGCGTGACCCCGCTATTTCCGCGTTGGTCATTGCCGGCGCTTCGCGTATCGGGTGGTTGGCCTCCGGATCGCTCCTGAGACCTGTTCCGGGGTTCGACTCCCGGCTATCATCGATATACCCCCGTTCGCGGGGGTCATTCTCGTGGCCCCGCTATCTCGCGTGCCCGTCGCGCCATCTCGACCGCGCTCGTCCCAATCTGCTCTGCTTGGCTCTCCTTCTCAGGCCCGCTCGATGGCTCGCTCGGTCGATCATCCGCCGCTCGCCTACCGGGGTCAATCGTACCCCGGTCACCTATATTTTGGGATTCAGGTAAACGCTAGCCATATGGGCTCTTCGGACTCGCTTATCCGGTAATTCTATTTGAGAAATGTCGATGTCCGCTGCTCCCCCGGTCGTTGTTGGCCCTCAGGGTTGTCCGGCTGCTCAGCTGTGCGAACGGTTGCAAGGTTAGGTTAGGTTAGGTAATGGGTTGTGTGCCACTTTTTTGACACCCTTTTTTTATGATCCTATAAATTGCGTAAACTTATAATTCGAACTTTGGCACAGGTCCCACCCCCTCTGACCACACCTTCGAGGGGTTGATTTTGACATTTTTTTGACATTTTTTTTTATAATCCTATAAATTGCGTAAATTTATGATTCGAGCTTTGGCACAGGTCCCATCCCTCTCCGACCACTCCTTCGAAGGGTTGATTTTGGCACTTTTAGTTTTTTGACGGTAGCTTCTAAGGGAGGGGAGGTATGGGGTTGGTGTCTGAGGGAAAGTTGTTGCCCTCGAGGAGGACTATCCATCCCCTCAGGTCCCATCCCTCCCCTACCCCCCGTTTGGGCTCTGTATACTTGGACGAGAGGGTTGAAACTGAAAATTTACAAGTTCCAACTGGTGTAACTTTGGAAAAATATCATTTACAGGACCTATGCCACGTGATTCCAAATGTCGAGACCGTCGTTTTGAACCCCCCTCTTTTTGACATTTTATTTTTTTTTTTTACAAAATTATTCTAAGTTTTAAGGTTGGGTTGGGTTAGGTAATGGGTTAGGTAATGGGTTGTGTGCCAGTTTTTTGACACCTTTTTTTTACGACGCTATTAATTGGATAAACTTATGATTCGAACTTTGGGACAGGTCCAACCCCCCCTCCGATCCCTCCTTCGAGGGGTTGATTTTGGCAATTTTTGAACATTTTTTTTTTATGACGCTATTAATTGGATAAACTTATGATTCGAACTTTGGCACAGGTCCCACCCCGCTCCGACCCCTCCTTCGAGGGGTTGATTTTGACATTTTTTGACAATTTTTTTTATGGTCCTATTAATTGGATAAACATATGATTCAAACTTTGGCACAGGTCCCATCCCCCTCCGATCCCTCCTTCGAAGGGTTGATTTTGTTTAGGTTAGGTTAGGTTAGGTTGTGACCGAACGATGCATAATCGGGCCACGGGGTACGCTATTTTGTCCTATTAGTCATCGGTCGCCACTCGGTTTAACCTTTATATACCGAGAAGGTAGGTATTCGTAATGAAAATCAGCCAAAATGTAAACAATTTGTTTAAACAATTTTATTTTTTCAATCCCGCCACAATTGCTCGATAAGCATCGCCTGAGCTCTGGATACCGCTAGGTATGACCTCAATCGGCCAGCCAGGGATACCTGTTAGCCGGACAGCTGCTTGATCAGGTAATATCTCCTTAACCCTTTGACTTTTTGAATTCCCGCCACGGTTGCCTCCTCTCGGATGCTCTGCCAATCGTTTCCACTATCGATCATTCATCTACCTCATCCGTGGAACCATGATAGCCGGACAACCGCTTGATCGGCTAAGTCCCGACATTAATATAAGTAAAACGCTACTAATTCTCTTTTATTTTCAGGTTTCGTCGACAGCTGCTTCATCACCATCGCCGATGTCGTAGATCACCGCTGCTCACCGATGTCAAGGATCAACGCGTATGGGAGATAGCCGGACAACCGAGAACTGTCCGCGTAACCACTACTAATATCGACTTTTTTCAGGTTTCCGCCACGGTTTCCTCATCAATGGCCTCCTCTGAAGTAGAATCTGTGATGACCTTGAAGATCGGACCACGCTATCACCAAGATGGCCGGACAGCCGCTTGTTCAGGTAAGTTTCCGGGTAAGTAAAGATATTTTCGTCTGGATTTTTGCAAATAACGATTGCTTTTATTGTTAACTATTGTTGCACAATGTTGGTGATTCACAATTAACGATTGCCACATAAGATGGCGGTCGCACGTCTCGCAAAGTGCGAATTCGCGATTCAGGTACGCGAGACCCGTACGTCTTTCGTATCGACGTCACGTAACGCTGTTGGCGGGCGTTCCCGTTTGTTATAGCCGCTGAGGTAGTCTTAAATATCGTATTCCGTTTCGCGTTCGCGAATATTCTTCAACGATACGCCGGTATAATACGCGCGAGAGTGCTACCTTCGAGCGACCACGAGAGACTGCCTCGAGAAACGTTGCTCTCTCGGGCTCCCTACCACCGAGATTTTCCCCTTCCATATGGGTCTCGGCCGCTTTCACCGCTCTGGAAATTTCCATGCTACGTCTTAACAAAAGGTGTTTACGCGTTTCGGCACACCAGGTGTGCGCCAGATGTTCGCGATGGAAATTTCCAACGTTAGTACACTATATGCGTTGCGCTCTTTCGACTTCCGGGTAGCAACAATTCAGCTTTTATAATATTGACCTTTGAACGGCGCCGACCTATGCGCAAGGTCCATTCGATGTCCCTGATCCCGATTCCACGTCGACTTCCTGGAGAAGACGTCCGGATCGCGTTTAAAACGTCCGCCAATGGCGGCGACCCGGATGCCTACTCTTTAGGCCCTAATTGATCGTGTTCCGGCCCTACTTCCTGTAGCCGACGTCGGAAACTACTAGTTGTCCGGACTGTCCGGACAACCCCCAGTTAGGATGGTCGGATTTTGATCGCGCTTCGATATTCGGGTGTACCAGGTGTCCCTGGTGACGCAATCCCAGTTTTTGTTATCTGTCCGGCAAACCGGGTGTTTGCGCGGTCAGATCGCAATCGCGATTGATTCGGACGTCTTCTCGACCTTCCCTGAGTACGCATATTTAATTTCACGCCGGTCCGACGCTCGGTTCAAGATATCGGGTCTGTCCGGCAAACCGGAAGTTTGCGCGGTCAGATCTCGCTCGCGGTTGGCTTATACGTCTTACCGGCCTTCCCTGAGCGAGCATATCGAATCTCAACTCGTCCCGACGCTCGGTTCAAAATATCGGGTCTGTCCGGCAAACCGGATGTTTGCGCGGTCATGTCTCGCTCGCGATGGACTCGTATGTCTTATCGACGTTCCCCGAGTGAGCATCTCGACTCTCAGTTCGCTCCGACGCTCGGTTTACGATATCAAGTCTGTCCGGCAAACCGGATGTTTGCGCGGTCAGATTTCGCTCGCGTTTGGTCTATAGGGTCTGTTCGTACCCCTGAACATGCATATTTTATGCCGCGACGCTACGACGCTTCGCTTGCCAATTATCCCCTTGTTCGGCAAACCAAGTGTTTGCGTGGGCGGATCGTGTTTGCGATAGTCTCCAGAGGTCAGAGAAGCCTCCCTCTGGCGGCAGTTCAAGCCTTTTGGCGCTGCGTCGCCGCGTTCGTCATTCAGTGACGTGTCCGGCAAACCTGGGGTTCGCGCAATCGGATCGTGTTCGCGATAGTCTCCAGAGGTCGGTGAAGCCTCCCTCTGGCGGCAGTTCAAGCCATTTAGCGCTATGGCGCCCCCTTCATGTGTTTCGCCGGATGTCCGGCAAACCCCATGTTTGCGCGGTCGGATCGCGCTAATTTTTGAATGATCCTCTCATGAGGATGTCAGGAGTCGGCATCTCGACTCTTGTTCGCCTGGCGTGCGCGCTGTCAGAATCCCGCGCTCCCGCGTCGAAGATTGTGTGTGGCTCGACCAATCATCGTGCCGGTGCTATATATGATCCACGCACCTATTGAACGAAAACCCAAAACTGCTTCCTGGTCGGACCTGGCACTTGATGCCGAGAAAAAGAAATGAAATACTTGTGGATCGCTGAAAATAAACGCTTATATGCTAAATTGGCCGCTGCCCGGCGACCGCTGTCGCATATCTTAACGCCGGACGGATAGGCTGAATAACTTTATTCTAAAATGAAATGACTATACACAACTCCGTCCTCGGAACGTCTTATTCTTTCCTAAAATTAATCTGGGGATGTCCCCCTTTCGTCGGCCGTATCGCCTTTTCCACTGGACGGGCTGTTGACGTTCTCCGCCTCCTCCTCCGACTGCTCCCACGTCTGGCTCGGACTGGCGGTTATGATCACCGTGTCGGTAACGGTTGATCGACTTGGCGCGTGCGGTTGCAAGGTTAGGTTAGGTTAGGTTGTGACCGGACGTCACTCTCCGGGTACGTGGATCACACGAAAATGTGAGAATTCAGCCAGATTTGCCTATCAAACGATCGCCACTCGGTTTGACCCATATGTACCGAGAAGGTGAGTAACGATATCACGACACGATATTGCAACGATATCACATTAATTCTCTCTTATTTTCAGGATCTCGACGCAGGGTGTCACGACGCCCCGACGCTGCCTCCCCACTGCTGGGTCATCAATGGACAACGTGGGACCACCCTCGGAGTACCCGGTAAGTAGATAACGGATACGTCTAATTAATCGGTCGATTTCTGTTTCAGGAATTCCACCCGAATGTGTATCAACTGCCGCTGACTATCCCAGATCCTCGCCTTATCGCATACAGGAACGCTGCGTGTAATTCAACTGCCGCCGACTATTCCAGATCCTCGCCTTATTGCATACTGAAATGCCGTACTGACAAATCTTCTCGCCCCGGATGGATCACAACTGTCGCTGACTGTCCCAGATCCTCGAAGAATCGCATACTGGAACGCCGCTGGACTTTGCTGGATTGATGCCGTAGGGCAAGGTAAGTAGCAGGTAAGTAATTCGAAATTAACTTGACACTGCGTATATTAACAAACGATTGATTTATTTTAGATCGTCGTTGTGGTTTACAAATTCACGTTGACACATTTCGTCGAACGTTGTTACAATGCTATATTTAACGCGCTAGTACGCGGACGTGCTTCCTTGTGATATACCACGGTGCTGAACTACGCACTAAGTCCGAACATAAGCGAATCTTAAAAGCGTGTTATCCCGATCGCGGTATCCGAGCGACTGCCTCGAGTTGCCGAGCGCTCTCGGCTATCCCACCTCGGGTATCTATTCCTACCATCGGGTTGTTATTCACATCCTGGTACTTTTCCATGCCAGGTGTTACCCGCTTTCACTTTTTTTTTGATAGTTTTTGCCTGTTTTTGTCGCCGGTTACGGCTGCGGTTCTCAACTTGCGCTTCATAACTAATCGCGCCTGCGGTTCTCAATCTACGTCTTATAATTAATCGCACGCGTCGGCATGGGTCCCGCTGAACCCCGCTCCCCCGGTTCCCGGGTTCGGGTATTTCACGATTGAGTGGTCTCGCTGACCCTCCGGATCGATTTCGGCGCCTCCTCTAATGGCTTTCCACCCGCCAGATTTTCCCGGGCTCCCCCGGTTTCCGATATCCGGGGGTCATCGCTTGTCCCCGCTAGACTTGCTTCCGTCATCAATATCGCGTCGCGAGTCGATCGGTTGTTCTTCGG
>NW_020212786.1:53714-54830 GCF_003070985.1 Temnothorax curvispinosus
CGGCTAATACCTCCGTGCCCCCCGGTACGGGGGTCATTCCCGTGACCCCGCGATTTCCGCGCCCGTCGGTGTTGTCGCTTCGCGGTCCGGTGGGTCATCATTTGGGACCCCCATGAGACGATTTCCGTGGTTCGGCTATTGGCTGCGACCTCCGTGCCCCTCGGCGCGGGGGTCACCCCCGTGACGCCGCGATTTTTGCGCCCGTTGGCCCTATCACGTCGGAGTTGATTCGACTGCCCTCCGGGTCGTCTCTGAAACGATTTACGCGGCCCGGCCCTCGGCTATGACCAACGTGCCCCTCTGCGCGGGGGTCATTTGCGTGACCCCGCTATTTCCGCGTTGGTTATTCCCGGCGCTTCGCGTATCGGGTGGTTGGCCTCCGGGCCACCCCTGAGACGTATTCCGGGGTTCGGCTCCGGGCTATTACCGATATACCCCCGTTTGCGGGGGTCAATCCCGTGACCCCGCTATCTCGCGTGTCCTTCGTGCTATTTTGACCGCGCTCGTCCCGATCTGCTCTGCTTGGCTCTCCTTCCAAGGCCCGCTCGTTGGCTCGCTCGGTCGATCATCTGCTGCTCGCCTACCGGGGTCAATCGTACCCCGGTCACCTATGTTTCGGGATTCAGGTAAACGCTAGCCATATGGGCTCTTCGGACTCGCTTATCCGGGAATCCTATTCGCAAATTGTCGATGTCCGCTGCTGCCCCTCAGGGTTGTCCGGCTGCTCAGCTATGCAAACGGTTGCAAGGTTAAGTTGTAACCGGACGGTACTATTGGAGGCACGAATCAACGCTACGTGTCCTTATAAATCAACGGTCGCCACTCGGTTTGCCCTATTTCTACCGAGAAGGTAAGTATCTTTGATATGAACGATGATATGGTTCCTCAATTTGTTCAAATAATTCAATTTGCTGAATCCCGCCACGGGGTCCTCCTCACCATCGGCTGTTATCAGGGACTTGGTATCAACCGCCTCCCGAGGTCGCCCCGGTTCAGAAATTCAACGACACCCGCTTGATCAGGTAAATACGTGCTCGATGATTCCCTAATTCCTGCTAAATTTATATTTCTGCCAGGTGGTCTCCATCTGGGTCGTCTCTTCTCGGATATGCGCTC
>NW_020212787.1:0-1014 GCF_003070985.1 Temnothorax curvispinosus
CGGTTATGACAACTGTATAAATGGGCATATCTTAACAGCTACATTCAATGTAATATCAATTTAACTTGAATTCACATACATTTCTCTTTTAATCATAGAGAACATTGTTGTAACAACCGTAACAATTTTCTCCGTGTATATAAGACTTTCTTTAGATCTTAATTAGCTAGCCAGCCAACTTACACTGATCTCTCTTCTTTAGAGATATTTTTTAGAGTATGATTTCTCCATTTCGATAAAAATTTTTAGAGGTTCTGTAACGTCTTCAATTTTCATACGGATTGTTTTTATGTATATTTTATTAAAAACATAATATATGTTTAATATAGTATATGGTTTTATGTATTAAAAAAATTTTTTAAATTAAATGTTTTTCACTCTTTCTCTAACAAGATCCGACTATGTATTTTAGGCATTTTTAGGCTGGTATTTATTGATCAGATTTTATATTTACGATCGTCTTAAGTTTACCTTGAAAGTTTACGTTTTGTAGTCATCAATAAAACTATCTAATATACAACATCTGAAATTAAACTTACGATAATACGATTTTAAATATAAGACAAAAGTCGTTTTTGTTCGACCCAACTAGCCAAATAATAACTTGAGAAGGATCGAAATTGCGGTTGAAACGTTGTGAATTTTAAATATATTTATTATTTGGCCAGTTGGGTCGAACAAAAACGACTTTTGTTTTGTATTTATTTACTGGCGAGGGAAGCTTCTTATTTTGTTTAAATATAAGATCCAACTATGAATATCGGGCTTATGTCCATTTCTGCCAATGCAGATTAATTTTGGTTTAATTTACTTTTTATCTTTTTCTAATTTTTAAAATTAGAAAAGAATAAAAAGTTAGTTAAACCGCGATTAAAGTTAATCGGCATTGGTAGAAATGGACATTTTAGACATTTAAAACTAACATTGATAAGGGCCTAAGTAAAATGGCTATCTTATAACCTTAAGGCAGTGTTTTATGCTTTAAGTCTTTGTCTTATGTAACGCACAATACTG
>NW_020212789.1:0-1426 GCF_003070985.1 Temnothorax curvispinosus
CCCCCCCCTTGTCCGAAGAACTCCGGAGCTGCGTCGGCGACTGCGAAGATGGAAGAGGAGCGGCGCGAAGAAAAGAGACGGTCTCTCCTGCGAAAAGTATTGGAAGTCTCCCGGGAGTAGACTATGGAGAGAGTCTGGCCAGCTCTCTCCAAAGAAGAAGCTGAAAGGGGACTAGCCCGAAGAAGCGGATTGGGACTGGAAAGGATGAGGCCCGGTAACCCGTTGCAGCAGCTCGGGGTAGGGCGGGGACCATCCACGTGCCCTGGAATCCGCAGCAGGAAGAGCCGCTGGGACACTGCTCTCCAGGATTGTCGGGACGACAATCTTGAAGAGGGGGAGCAGTGTTGCGCCCGTGCTCTGACACCCGTTACAAGGCGGCGAGTTGCGAAGCGTCCCGGACGACCAGCTGTTATTGATTTATCGATTTACTGTTTTTCAGTTGTTGTTGTTGTTCCGAGCCTCCGTCTCCGAGCGAACGTGACGGCTCGATTCTGTATTTATTCCGTTTGCTCTAATAAACGAGTCTTTCCTATTTTAATATTGTGTCGCCTCATTGACCGCGAGTGCCGGTTGCGCGAGCGAGTGAGAGAACGAGCGGTGAGACGTGGACGCGAACTCGGCGAGCGCAACATTTTTGGGGGCTCGTCCGGGATTGGACGAGCGACCGCGGAACAGGAGAGCGACAGAAATTCAAACGGACGGAATGGCCTCATCGGCGCCTTCTTCGAGGAAGCGAGCACGAGTGGGGACACCGCAGCCGGACGCCCCGGAGGTGACGTCGTTAGCAGCGACTCTGCAGACCGTCATCGAAGAAGTGCGGCAGCTGCGCGAAGAACAAGCGCAGAGGGAGGCGCAGCATACGGAGGAGCTGCGACGTCGGGACGAAAGGCAAGCGGAGGAGCTGCGGCGCCGGGACGAGGAGCTACAACGTCTCCGTTCTTTACAGCTAAGTCCTACCATAAATAGAGCGATCGAAGAAACGCGGAGTTCGGGGCTGCGTTCTGCGCGCGTTTCCCGGGGCGGGTGATGAGCGCGCGGGTACGTCGACTTATGGCGTGTTTCCGGTAGTGAGCGGTGCGCGAGCGTTTCCGGCGGCTTGTACCGCATTTCCGGAAGCGAATGACGCGCGCGTGAAGCTGGGCTTTAAACTTAAGCCCGACGTTTACGATGGGTCGGTCCCGCTGCGAGAGTTTTTCTCTCAATTTGAGATCATCGCGCGTGCGAATCAGTGGAGTGACGTGTCGAGAACTATTGCGTTGGCTTCGTGCTTAAGAGGGAAAGCGCGCTCGATTCTGGATTCGGTCGAGAATATCGGGAGCTTGGAGTACGCGGAATTAAAGTCAAAGCTGGAATTACGCTTTGGGGAGGGACACCTCTCTCAGAATTATTATTCGCTTTTCATAAATCGAAAGCAGAAATACGGGGA
>NW_020212789.1:1436-2862 GCF_003070985.1 Temnothorax curvispinosus
CCCCCCCCTTGTCCGAAGAACTCCGGAGCTGCGTCGGCGACTGCGAAGATGGAAGAGGAGCGGCGCGAAGAAAAGAGACGGTCTCTCCTGCGAAAAGTATTGGAAGTCTCCCGGGAGTAGACTATGGAGAGAGTCTGGCCAGCTCTCTCCAAAGAAGAAGCTGAAAGGGGACTAGCCCGAAGAAGCGGATTGGGACTGGAAAGGATGAGGCCCGGTAACCCGTTGCAGCAGCTCGGGGTAGGGCGGGGACCATCCACGTGCCCTGGAATCCGCAGCAGGAAGAGCCGCTGGGACACTGCTCTCCAGGATTGTCGGGACGACAATCTTGAAGAGGGGGAGCAGTGTTGCGCCCGTGCTCTGACACCCGTTACAAGGCGGCGAGTTGCGAAGCGTCCCGGACGACCAGCTGTTATTGATTTATCGATTTACTGTTTTTCAGTTGTTGTTGTTGTTCCGAGCCTCCGTCTCCGAGCGAACGTGACGGCTCGATTCTGTATTTATTCCGTTTGCTCTAATAAACGAGTCTTTCCTATTTTAATATTGTGTCGCCTCATTGACCGCGAGTGCCGGTTGCGCGAGCGAGTGAGAGAACGAGCGGTGAGACGTGGACGCGAACTCGGCGAGCGCAACATTTTTGGGGGCTCGTCCGGGATTGGACGAGCGACCGCGGAACAGGAGAGCGACAGAAATTCAAACGGACGGAATGGCCTCATCGGCGCCTTCTTCGAGGAAGCGAGCACGAGTGGGGACACCGCAGCCGGACGCCCCGGAGGTGACGTCGTTAGCAGCGACTCTGCAGACCGTCATCGAAGAAGTGCGGCAGCTGCGCGAAGAACAAGCGCAGAGGGAGGCGCAGCATACGGAGGAGCTGCGACGTCGGGACGAAAGGCAAGCGGAGGAGCTGCGGCGCCGGGACGAGGAGCTACAACGTCTCCGTTCTTTACAGCTAAGTCCTACCATAAATAGAGCGATCGAAGAAACGCGGAGTTCGGGGCTGCGTTCTGCGCGCGTTTCCCGGGGCGGGTGATGAGCGCGCGGGTACGTCGACTTATGGCGTGTTTCCGGTAGTGAGCGGTGCGCGAGCGTTTCCGGCGGCTTGTACCGCATTTCCGGAAGCGAATGACGCGCGCGTGAAGCTGGGCTTTAAACTTAAGCCCGACGTTTACGATGGGTCGGTCCCGCTGCGAGAGTTTTTCTCTCAATTTGAGATCATCGCGCGTGCGAATCAGTGGAGTGACGTGTCGAGAACTATTGCGTTGGCTTCGTGCTTAAGAGGGAAAGCGCGCTCGATTCTGGATTCGGTCGAGAATATCGGGAGCTTGGAGTACGCGGAATTAAAGTCAAAGCTGGAATTACGCTTTGGGGAGGGACACCTCTCTCAGAATTATTATTCGCTTTTCATAAATCGAAAGCAGAAATACGGGGA
>NW_020212790.1:0-1100 GCF_003070985.1 Temnothorax curvispinosus
AAAGAGCATTTCAATATAGTATCGCACAAGTGTTTAAAAACGGAGACTGCAGAATCCGTTGAAGAACAATTGGCAAGCATTCTGTGCTCTAATGATTCTTGCGAGGATACATCATTGCTCAAGTGTATCAAGTGTAAGCGGTATTTTTGTGTGGCGCACAGGCATCACGAATGCTCGGAGCGCTCGGAGCTGAGTAAAGCAGAGAAGACAAAGAAACTGAAGAAATGGCAGATATCAAAGAACCAGTTTGCAGAAGCAAAAGCTATAGTGGATCAACAAATCGCGGAGAGTTTGAAGAAATCCAAGAATACAACACTGGCAAATAAAGTACTATTACATGTTATATAAAACAGAAAATATATATTTTAACGGAAAACGTAAGCGTAGATGTGTGTTATACAATTTTTCTCTGCTTGCAGGTACAACTCATGCGTGTGAAATGTTCCGCAATTGGTCCCAGAAATGTACCAACGAGCGAGAGAAGTTACTTCCTTGTGCATTTGCCACTCACAGTTAAAAATAAACACATAGGCACGTCGAAAGGCACCTACGTCAACATGCACTGGACGATTGGTAAATGTATAGATTCAATAGCGGACACACTCAAAGTTCGGAACTATATTCCGAGTAACAATAATACAGCCACCACGAATAAATTGAAACTCTTCCGTCATTCTACCGGAGATCTGATATGCAACGAGATGGACACACCTTTGGCAAAATTATTTGAAGAATCTGCTGTTTTCGACGGCGAGCGAGTTATCTTGGAATATTCTGATAATGTACCTAATAATGTAATAGATCCATCTTTGTATAAATAAGTATTGTATGTATGGTATTTTGTTGTAATGAAATTTCTGCAAAAGAGAGTAATAGGCAACAATCCACTAATTGGGCAACTATTAAAACAGTATGATTTTTTTCGTGCCACTTGTGATATATGGAATTTTATGATTCTCTGTCGACATAATTTGACTTATCGGTAATGGCGAAAAAACACAGCTTTGTTAGAATATTCTGATAATGTACCTAATAATGATTAATAGATCCATTTTTGTATAAATAAGTATTGTATGTATGGTATTTTGTTGTAATGAAAT
>NW_020212791.1:0-7691 GCF_003070985.1 Temnothorax curvispinosus
GAATGATGCAATAGCGCTAATAGCGCGCTCTTCGAATGCAGCCCTCGACTTATAGCGTTTTTCATTGGCAGAACTGGTGCGCACTCAGTGCACATTAAGGCCGTTGTACACTGATTTAATCTCTAATATTTAAAGTAAAATGCAAATATTTCGACTGATAAAATACCCAGTACATATTTTACCAAATAGTGCAATAAAGAATATTGAGGATTTCATGATTTAACCCGTTTATATTAAACATACACATTACGTTGATTTGTGTACAACGGCTTTAATGTGCACTGAGTGCGCACCAGTTCTGCCAAAGAAAAACGCTATTACTTCCTTGCGGATTTCCACCTCTCTTTCTAATTTCAAACATTTCAAACGCAACAATTTCGCAAGTCTTAATCGTTAATTTCAAAAACTCCAATCGCTTCGCCGAAGCAGAAGCGAAGATCGCGTTCCGCGCGGTAAAAGAGTTCCATTTTTTTTTCTCGCATTATCTTCTCAGTAAATTTATGTATAGTCTTATTAAATTTATTTTTTTATTAAATTAAAGTAATAAAAATAAAAAGAAAGAAATATACTATTTGTTCACTCAACTTTTAATGGATTCACAATGCCGTAATCGCGTAATGTCTTGCAATTAAGGCTCTTGTTTACTCGCCGCTTCTATCCTTGTTTGATGACGTCAGAAACGAGAAATCGCGTGCCAAAAATTCTTGCGGTTTTACGTTGAAATAAAAAGATATGTTTGTAAAACGCGCAATTGTAATTGATTCAGCACATTTGTAAGATATACCGAACACTTTCCTTTGGCTTTAATAATCACTAAATAACCATAAAATTAACGTGGCATGCAATCTACTTTTTTAATTTATAATACGAAGGTCGGTACAAAAGTAATGCCTCCCAATTTTTTTCTTTCGAATCTGATACCATAGAAAATTTTGCGTTTCACTGTGAGTTGTTACTTGAAGTCTCTAGAGAAAATTTTACGTTTTACTGAGTTAATGTTACTTGAAGTCTCTATAGAAACTTCAAGTAACATCTCAAAGTGAAACGCAAAATTTTCTATGACCTGAAAGATTCGAAAGAAAAAAAAAGAAGCATTACTTTTGTACCAATCCTCGATTTTCTTTCATTTTTTATTTTACATCTATTTACTTATATATTGATTAAAAGCCAAAGGAAACTGTTCGGTATATTTTACAAATGTGCTGAATCAATTACAATTGCGTTTTATGGACATATCTTTTTATTTCAACGTAATCGCAAGAATTTTTGGCATGTGATTTCTCGCTTCATCAAATAAGGATATAGAAGCGGCGAGTATTATAGGTAGGAGCCCTTTAAATAATTGCAATTTAACTCGTCTTTTTACATGATTTTTCTAAATAACGCTGTTCTTCGAAAAATTATTTTAATCTTGCTCGTGTATATGTGCAGACCTTAATTTAAATTCCTACTAATAGATAATAAATTAAGGGGGAATATACACTTAGAAACGAAAGAAAAGGTAATTTTCGAGAATTTTTTTCAGGGGAATTATTGGAATTGTCGGGTCGGGTTTTTTTGTAGTTAAAAATACACACTTTCAAGAATGTTTTACATTTTTTTTATTAAAAAATGTTGCAAATTTACGGAGTACTGGAGTCGTCTACGGAGTGCCGTAAAAAAAGACGGTACCCAGCGGCGCTTCGCGGACGACTCCAGTACTCCGTGAATTTGCAACATTTTTTAATAAAAAAAATGTAAAACATTCTTAAAAGTGTGTATTTTTAACTACAAAAAACCCCGACCCGACAATTCCAATAGTTCCCCTGAAAAAAATTCTCGAAAATTACCTTTTTTTTCGTTTCTAGGTGTATATTCCCCTTTAATGAAAATTTTTCAATTGAACACATGTCCCTCCATATATTGTATTATGTTAAAAAAGCGAGAGTGATACCCTAGACAGATTATATTTTTCAATCATATTTCAGCAGTTCGGTTGTCATTGTCAATCATGATTCGATTATCATTCATACGTTGTTCGTTCGCCCTTATTCTTTTCAAACTCAGTCATGTAAATAGTTCTCAATATAAAACAGCATGCGCATATTTTTCCTCTCAATACATGTTACAAAGTTTTTTTTATCACATATAGTTGGCCTAAATACAAGCACTTTTTAGATGGTAGTATGCATACCGAGTGAAAAAAATCATGTAAAAAGAAAACTTTTTTAAATAGCCACATTTTTTTACGCGATTTTTCAAAATAATATGCTTTCTTCCAAATAACGCGATTTCTTCTTACGCGGAACGTATCTACCATGTAAAAAGAGAGTTAGGTACGTGATGTACAAAACACAGGTTGTTTTTTCTTTTTTTTTAGAAAAAATAAATACTTGTTTGACCTAATTGTAATTAAAACTATTTTTGGGTGTATTTCCGAATGACCCCTGGTCCCGATCGAGCTAAAGTTTTACACATACTTAAGTAATTGTTTTAGATGTGAGGAATAAAGTGCGCGTGGTCCCAACTTCGGGAAATCAATAAAATTTTTTTTATGATAGCACACTTATCGACTAAAGTCAATTCTATGTGATATATATGTTACCGTAAAAGTGATAAAATCGGTAATTATATATGTATAATTATCGGTTATTGTGCATAATTTTCAATATACGATGGTAAATCTACGATAAATTATAGCATATTTATCAATTTTACCAGTAATTGTAACCAACTTTTTGATATAAGTAATAAATCTTTTATTATAATTTTGTTGTGGATGAGAAAGTGTAAATCGACTGTATTCACGCATACACTTTCCCACCCACACAACAATTGAGTTGAGTTAGGTTAGTTTTTTTGGAGATGTAGCCTCCCACAGAGAGGTGGACCCCACTGCATCCACGCATACACTTTTTCATCCATACAATTGGGTTAGGATAAGTGCTGTCATAAAAATTTTTTTTAATTTCCCAAAGTTGGGATCATGCGTACTTTATTCATCACATCGAAAACAACTTATGTGTAAAACTTTAGGTCGATCGGGAGCAGGGGTCATTCGAAAGTATATCCCTATATTTTTGTTTGCAAAAATATCTGTTTTGCAGAAATAATATTAGAAGAGTTACCTTTTCAGCAAGGAAAAATTGGGCTAAAATAGATCAGTGTTTTATTACATATAATGCGATTAAATTGGAGTAGTCTATATGAGACGATTAAACGTCTTCGCACTTTGTAGACTTTTTTTACACAGTTTTGTAGAAATTCCTTTACAATTCTTTTTTATTACATTACGTTCGACGATCCTAAAGAGCGTATTGAATATCGAAGCATTGTGTGACGATAACGACGATATCTCGGCAATTCTATCGATTTTCTTTGTCCTCTTTTCGTCGCAACTATTGTGCGATCTTCGTGCCGATGAGGAAAAGAAAAAAAAAGGAAAGAAAGCGGATTTACGGGGTGAGGGAGACGGGTGTAATTGGCGACATATTAATCTCCAATGGCAGAGATTCAAACGGGAGAGTCTGGACAGAGAACACGACCTCAATTTCGTGTAAGAATCTATCGTGGACACGATAATAGTGGTAGTGGTGGTGGTAGTGGTGTCGCCGGCGCGACTGGCGCCGAGCGACTGGCACCAACTACGCTCGCGTATGGATCGCCCTGTCGTCAGGATAATATAACTCGGTTCGGGGATCGAAACTTAAAGGGGAGATGGATAAGCATCGGCTACGATACGAAGAAACGATATTGGGTTGACGGGATCGAAAACTTGGGCGCTGTCTCGTTAAGGGATGAACCGCGCGAGGGACGACGAGCTCGTGACGCACGGAACGAGGTCCGAGCAGCTGTCTCCCCCGGAAGTCTCCTTCACACCTTCGCACGCTCGTAACCTCCGGAAAAAAACGGAAGAAACGAGCGGAAAGGATTGTGCCGTTCGATGAAAAGTTATCGGACTCTGATGCGAGGTGAAATCGAACGGCCGACTTGCCGTTACTATAAATAATGCACATTAATCGATACACGTACGTGTTACACGTACAACATACGTGTGTTACGCCGGTTTGCTTTAACGCGGGAACGGCGGGACGCCTCTCTAAAACCCTCTCACACTTTTACGCAACCTTCGAAACGCTTATTCGCGTGATTCAAGGTCGACGAATTACCCCCGGCTTGTCTAATCAGATCATCTGAGAGAGATCTTCAGCCAGTAGTGTGCCTTGCCCCTTAGTTCAGCTTTCTTCGCGAACAGTAACGACGTTTCCTTCCAGGAAATCATCTTAATCGCGAGTATTATTGTTTTAGAAACGCTGACAAACGAGACGGGGCAAATGGTCGCTGCCTTCGAGAAGCTTGGGCAGTTTTACGATACTTGTCGAGACTTCAAGAAGAAACCCGTAAATTTTACACCCGGTAAAAAGAAAGTTACTCATGATACTTCGGCTCACAAACAGCTGATATCGTAGTTATCTTTTATTATTAAAAACATATCGTATTAATTAAAATTTTCTAGACATCAATGAAAGTCGGATATCCGACAACCAAACAGACCTGAACAATCTCTTAACAATTGTTATTCTATCATTTGCAGAATTTCGATCAATCGAATAAAATTCAATCAATCGAGTGAATTGTGAAATATAATTTTATGCAAATAATCAGTCATTAGCTCGTAGATTCTTTTATTATTAATATTTGCTAGACCATCAATAAAAATCGGATGAGGGCAGATCTATTAAATTTCTCGATAATTGTTTAATTATTTTAATTTTGATAAATCAAATAAAATCTTTTTAATTACGCAAAATATGCGTCCTCTATTAATATTATTATATGTATATACACGAAGTACGCCCCGTACGACGATAAGGCAGTGTTAAGCCCCTTGCACAATGCCAGGCAACAGGCAATAGGAACAGGGAATAGAAATCAGAAATCATGTATAAATGCAACATAAACAGTGACACAGGCAAATAGACACAGAGTTTCCGTCACGTTGGAAATTTTGTGCCTATTTTCTGTTGCCAACCAATCATAGCATTCAAACTTTTTAGGTTGTAATTAACGATTTTTTGGTTATTTCCTGTTCCTATTGCCTGTTGTCTGGCATTGTGCAAGAGGCTTTAATGTGTTCCCTCTTTCAGTTTACGAACTATTGAATGAACTTGGTGGTTATCTTTTGCCGAAAAGCTCGGAATCGACCGACATCACCTCTCTAATCTCCGCATTGCTGAAAGTAAATGGCGCGCCCCTCTTCGACTTATACGTCGACGTAGATCTTTACGATCGCACAAAATCATCCGTATATCTTGATTTTCCTGCCAAGCACCAGAATTATGAGTTTCTCGCAGAGGACCAGGTAAGGACCATTCGACGATCCTGGCTCGAAATTTTGCACGGTAATAAAAAGAAAAAGAACGACAAGCTTATATACATCTCTAAATTCTTCGGCGCTTTTAGGACGCTTCTTTTTTTAAAATATAATATCCTGCCTGTATTTCACGTAAATACGCCGCGGTATGTTTTTTCCAGAAAAACAGAGACGTACAAAGATCGCGTAAAATTCGAGAGATTGTCCGAGGGTTCTTGCCAAAAAATATGGATCCTAAGGAACAATCGTCGGAAACGGATCTACTTTTGCAGTTTTGCTTATCGCTCGAGAAGGTGAGAGACTCTATCGCCATCGTTTTACATGAATTAAATAGCGAATAAAGCGCGCGTATCTTGTTATCTTTAGATTTATCCGAAGCACAAAGACTTGTACAATTGGGTGGACGTTGAACAGAGGGTATACGTCACTTACAACGTTACTTATCTCCAAGAAAGCTTTGGTTACGTAAGTACCAGCTTGATATATCACGGGCTCTTTAGCCACACGAAATTCCGCTACGTTCGATCGTTAGCAAAGAAGATATATGAGAACAATTCTCATCGTAAACGATAACTATATAATAGAAGTCGATTGTAAACGGTGCTCAGATTAAACTCGTAGTTTAAATCTATAACTAGCAATAAGAATGTATTGGCTCGTTTGACTTGTAGTTGGATTTGGATACCCTTACCCTTCGGCTCGCAGTAGATCGAGGGTGCTCTTATATCTTTTTCCGGTCTTTTAATCATCGATCAGCCCCCCCTCTCTTTTTTTTGATTGATCTCTCGATCGATCTTTCTTCTCTCAAAAAATAAAAGAGGATTGTTTGATCTGACGATCCTGGGACAGATAAAATGGAGATCGCTGCTGAATACTACGTTACGCTACCGTGAGAACGGCGCCGATCTGCACAGCGATAATAACGACACGAATCGCGTACGACCGCCGACGTACGTCGCATCCGAGGACCAGCAGATTTACGTCTACATTACGGCTCCACGTTACTTTCGCAGCCTTGGCAAGCTATTGAATCGCTCCTCCAAACGGTACGGATTTTCCATATCGTTGTAATTTCGCACGCGTAATAACAATTTGTGCATGTATATTATTCCTTCGTGATACGAACCCGAGTCCTTTGCCGAATCTGAGCTCTCTCTCTCTCTCTCTCTCTCTCTCTCTCTCTCTCTCTCTCTCTCTCTTTCTCTCTCTCTCTCTCTCTCTCTCTCTCTCTCTCTCTCTCTCTCTCTCTCTCTTTCTCTTTCTCCCTGGAAACCCAGGGGTTAAATGTCGATAATGGAACATAATAAATCCGGGAGGGATTGATTCCACGATAGGCTAGTTGGGAAACCGAGAGAATCGATATTCAACAATGCAATAGATTATATGATATTGTGAATAAATACATACATTATACATAATACGTATACTAATTAATATTTAATATAATACTAACATTTATCAATTTATATTAATATCTTATCTATATTAATGATAAATAATCATGTAGTTTGCTCGAGACGTATATCTCGTATTGATTAGCCAGTCATAATTATAACGTACGTACACTGTACCTTGTATATCGATTAATACTTAATCGTAATTATGATAAATCACGAAGGATTATTCATAACGGATTGCTGTTGCTCTACGCGATGGACACGTGGCACGACATTGCGAACGTCACCGCCGTCAAGGAATGGGAAGCCCCCTGCTACCAACTGACCAGAAGCGTATTCGGCGAGGCGGTCAGTGCGCTCTACGTGCGACAGTACACTCCAAAGTACTTAGAAATTCTGGTCGACAGGGTAATACTTCTCTTCCGTCGATTTTTTAATTACTCTTTAATCCGGGATGAACGGTGCGCTTGAGATGATTTTTACACAGTATCGAAAAAATGAAGCTCACGTCACAATAATTTTAATGTGTGCTTCTTTCGTTTTTTAAATATATATATATTTTTTACGTTTTTTAGAAAATGTTGAGTACATCTATCGTCCTCAAATAGTAATAAATTATAGACAATTAAAAATATGCAATATGTAATTAATAACAACGACTTTTAATTAGGGTGTAAAAATTACCTCAGGTGACCATTTATGCAAAAAAAAATCAGAAGCTTATTCCTGAGTTAGTTACAAGTTTAAAACAAATTCGAAACGCGAACGAACTCTGCTTATTCGCCGCTTGAGCGACGTTACAGTCTTGCATATGCACCTCATATTTCTCGAAGCGTTGAAACGGTTAAGGATTAATTTTTGACGTGTAAATCCTCGTTTTGATTTAATAATAATCGCTATTGTCCCGTAGGTGACTGCGTTGTTCAAACGCGTGAAGGAGA
>NW_020212792.1:0-1061 GCF_003070985.1 Temnothorax curvispinosus
ATGATTATATGCTGTTTCAATTATTCCCATTAATTTACATGTTTTTCCAGGTCCATGTCCATGGTTCATCCTTAAGCTTTGTTATTTGAGTATAAAGTATAGAGGAGTCCGAAGCTCTTTCATGTGTCTCGTTTTTATGTTCTTTAATAATATTATTTAATCTAGGTAAGTTTATATATTGGCTTTTATTTTGTGGAATTTAATTTGTTGTGAACCGGAAGTAATACGAGCGGTTAGCAACGACGATCGGGTAGCAACATCGAGCGTTTAGTAACACCGAATGCTTAGAGCAAGATTCGGCAATTGCAATATGATTTCTTAGGTGGCATTCCGGAACATCACCTGAGATTGTGCGGCCACTAACCGGTGCAACCCGACCGTGGAAAGCTAAGCGATAAAAGGATCGCCGTTCCGATAAGCGGAGGTGGGGAGCGGGCAGTCTTAAGCGAGGCGCGTGCCGTGGACCGTACTTTAAGGGGATGATCGATTAAAACTTCCATTAAAGCATCTTTCTTTGTTTGAATATTTTCACCATAGATAATTATTGTCGCCCCGAAATCGACTATCTGATCTCGAAAAATGTTGAAACCAAGGTTATACACCTTGTCTCTTAAACGTATCGATCTGCTATGCCGTGTAACCCCATTGTCCGACACGATGTCTACGATTTTCCGCATGGAAGTTTTGTGACTGTTCCACGCAATATTTAATGTTTCTAGGAGGTTATTGTGGCAAGCACGACAAACATCTCCTTGCACATTGTTTATAAGATATTGCGTGACTACTTCCTTCAATCCCGTGCATAATTGTTCCTCGTGCCCATTACGAATCATCAAGCGAACATAGGAATCAGCATTTCGATCGATCAACCTCCGATCAACCGAAGTCAAACTCCCCGCCTGGCAGTGTCCTCGAATCGGATCACGCGGGAGTATTAACGGCGATCGGCCGCGAGGCCTCACGCCACTCTGACATGCTTGGCTCTAGAACACCGTGACCGCCGGGGCACGAAGTCCTCGGGGCACGCGCTCCGCCTAACCGAGTAAGTAAGGAAACGATGA
>NW_020212793.1:0-914 GCF_003070985.1 Temnothorax curvispinosus
GAAAATGAGGTGATAATAATAAAACAGGAAGAAATAGAGCTTTGCAAAGAGTTGCATCAATGTAACAGGCATGTGTGTGACCCTTTCTATCAGAATTCTTTATCGTACATGTATGAATATCTGTTAACAATTGTGGTATTTTCTTTAAAGTACAGGCAAATATCGTTTTGAGAAATTTTTCATAACGATCGATTAGAATCTTCATCAACGGATCATCATAAATTTTACACAAAGCATTGCATAACCATGATTTCTTGACTCGTGCTTGTTGCAAAGGTAATATATTCGTAGTTTTACCTTTCTCGTTAATTACCAACAATTGTGATGAAGCAATGTTATGATATGTGTCGATAAAATAATTTTCGGATGAAGCTGTATGTCCCGATGTGCCACATAATGCACGTATTTTATCATCATTTATAGAGCATTCAGCGGCAAGAGTCAAGCACACGTCTGATTTCTTTTTAAGTGAAGCTAATATTTTAGAGATCTTGCTGACAAAACTGTCTCGAATACGCATACACCAACGTAAGATTCTTTCGGCTTCTAATCGTCTTTCAGTAGGATTTTTAATATTAAGTTTGTTTTCGATATCTTCAATTGTCACAGGAATAAGAAATTGTATGTAATTTCGTGACCAAAACTTTGTATATTTTCTAGTAATATTTTTAGCAATATCGCAATTTTTGTTTGCAAGTACGCATTTAGACTTCTTTCTCTCATAATATCGCTTATTATAAAGCCATTTACAATCAGAATATTTTTTTTGTCTATCTCGTTCTTGCTGAGAATGTATAAGATAATCTTTTCTTTTGCTATCTCGATTTTGCTGAGAATGTATAAGATAATCTTTTCTTTTTCTATCTTGTTCTTGCTGAGAATGTATAAGATAATCTTTTCTTTTTCTATCTCGT
>NW_020212793.1:924-1118 GCF_003070985.1 Temnothorax curvispinosus
ATCTTTTCTTTTTCTATCTCGTTCTTGCTGAGAATGTATAAGATAATATTTTCTTTGTCTATCTCGTCCTTGCTGAGAATGTATAAGATATTTTCGCTTATTAAGGCGATTATTTGCTAAGTTGTCTTTATACTGACGTTGTCTTTCAGCACGATTGTCTTCTGAATTCTGATATCGACTCCGTTTTTTAGCAC
>NW_020212794.1:0-14046 GCF_003070985.1 Temnothorax curvispinosus
CCCCCCCCTAATTGGACCCCAAGCTATCGATCAAGCCTACTTAGAACTTGATCCGTTCACTCGTTATCGAGATCTCAACATCTCGGGTACTCGCAACCCGTCGCGTCACGGGTAAAAGAGTCACGGTCGGTCTCGCTCCGCGTGTACTTGGCACGAGACACTACCGTGTTTCTTGATAGGCAGAAAAGAAGTTGATGTTGTAACAAAAAATTATTGAATATGTAGCATTTGGATAATTTATTATTCTATCAACTTAAATTCGACAACAAAAGTTGGAATGCAATACAGACATCTAAATAAAGATTATGACATGCGTTATTTCTACATTACGGGTAACGCGGTTTTTTGAATTTGTTGTTTAAACAAATTTTCAGCAACAAATTCACCAATGTTGAAGCATTTGATTATTGAAATGTATTTTTGGATTACCTAGATGTAATTTAAAATCAAAACCATGGCACAGATCGCTGGCGCCTATTTGTTATAGACGATTATTTTTTTATTATAAACAAAAAAAAACGTAAAAAAATTGTTTCCGAAAATAAATTTTCTAACTCGATATTCATAAACTACATGAATTGACGAAAATTCCCTGAAAATTTCATGCTTCTTATTAAAACTCGAAAAGTCATGCAATTTTGAACATTTGAAAAAAAAACTGATTTTTTAATCGAAAATATTGAAAATCGCTGGTAGCGACCTCTAAAACTTGTTCGATTTTGCTCAACTTTTGAGGAAAATTCTTTTTTTTAGGTAAACTTTGATATTTTGGGGTGCGTCGCGAAAAATAAAAAAAAGGGTTTTTTTTTTAACCACCCTAATATATATGGGACATTCCACGTCAACTGAGACAGAGCTATGCCCAAAATTTGTCACGACCAAAAAAATCGTTCCTGGGCTCAAAATGTTCGTACTCTCATGTACTTTCAAAGGTCACATGGCGCTTGCGGAAAATTCAAAATAGCGGTCAATAGGGAGCCCATTAACCCCATTAAATATCACATTTCATCCGGAAAATTACAATCCTCAAAATTTGTCACGACCAAATAAATCGTTTTAGGGCTCAAAATGTTCGTACTCCTATGTACTTTTAAAGGTCACATGGCGTTTGCGGAAAATTCAAAATGGCGGAGTAATTATGGCCGTAATGCAGAAATGTCACTTGATTCGGATGAAACTCGGTACTAGGGGGTTTTCGAGGTCGTTAATTTCGAATGTGAAGTCGAAATTTAGAAATTCAAAATGGCGGATTAAATATAGCCGCCCGTAATGCAGAAATGTCATTTGATTCGGATGAAACTCGGTACTAGGGAGTTTTCGAGGTCGCTAATTTCGAATGTGAAGTTGAAATTTGGAAATTTAAAATGGCGGATTAAATATGGCCGCCCGTAATGCAGAAATGTTACTTGATTTGAATGAAACTCGGTACTAGGGGGTTTTCGAGGTCGTTAATTTCGAATGTAAAGTCGAAATTTAGAAATTTAAAATGGCGGATTAAATATGGCCGTCCGTAATGCAGAAATGTCACTTGATTCGGATAAAACTCGGTACTAGGGGGTTTTCGAGGTCGCTAATTTCGAATGTAAAGTCAAAATTAAGAAATTCAAGATGGCGAATCTAATATGGCCGTCCAAAATGCAAAAAAGTCCCTAACAATAATTTTGCAGTGATTGTTATAACTATTATTACGATTTTTCCTTGAAGTAATAAATAGTTTAGTTAGTTAATAATAACACGAAAGGAGGCGATAAGAGCCGTACATGCTTTTACAGAATTGCTTTTCCGGTGGTTCTTCTGTCGTTGAATACGAATTTATAGCTACAAACACGTATTTTTGAAAGAAGGTACCATAAAATCATTTAAACTATCCTGTCGGTCTTAGAGCGACAGATTTTGGCGCTACTAAAGCGACAGTTTTTTTCACGTGAATCAAGTGACATTTTTGCATTTTGGTCGGCCATATTGGATCCGCCATTTTAAATTTCCAAATTTCGACTTTACATTCGGAATCAGCGACCTCGAAAACCCCCTAGTACCGAGTTTCATCCGAATCAAGTAACATTTCTGCATTACGGGCGGCCATATTTAATCCGCCATTTTGAATTTCAAAATTTCGACTTCACATTCGGAATTAGCGACCTCGAAAACTTCCTAGTACCGAGTTTCATCCGAATCAAGTAACATTTCTGCATTACGGCCATATTTAATCCGCCATTTTGAATTTTCCGCAAACGCCATGTGACCTTTGAAAGTACATGAGAGTACGAACATTTTGAGCCCTAAAACGATTTTTTTGGTCGTGACAAATTTTGAGGATCGTAATTTTCCGGATGAAATGTGATATTTAATGGGGTTAATGGGCTCCCTATTGACCGCCATTTTGAATTTTCCGCAAGCAAAATGTGACCTTCGAAAGTACATGAGAGTACGAACATTTTGAGCCCAGGATTTTTTTGGTCGTGACAAATTTTGGGCATAGCTCTGTCTCAGTTGACGTGGAATGTCCCATATATATATATAAACTTTTCATAGTGTGTGGTGATGTTCTCTTTTGCGGGTATGTATTATCGGCGGAAGCAAATTGAAAACATTTAAATATGGGGTTTATTCTCTTTGGGTGTTACTTTTATTTGAGGGTTTATATTTTTAGAGTTTATACCGTCATTTTTAAGGATTAACCATAAATTGAACGTTAACTATCACTTGAAGGTTAACCTGGGTTAACCATCATCCAAGGAAAAACCCTTAAAAAGTTGGGTGATTTCGGACCGCTTTTTAAGGGTTTTTCTATGGTGTTTCTTTAACGGTTAACACCGAAATTTGAGTGTATTTTTTCATAAGGGTAGCTCATTAAGGCCGGTATTCATAGTCGGTTCTTATTTCAAGACCGTCTTAAGTAATGTCTTAAGAAATACTATGTGGCCGGTATTCATAGTTATTTAAGACCGTTTTAAGTTCAATCTTATTAAGATGTCATGAACCAATCGCAGAGCCGTATTAACGTCTTAAGACATTACTTAAGACGATCTTGAAGACTATGAATACCGGCCTGTGATTGGTTTATGACGTTTTAAGATTGTACTTAAGACGGTCTTAAATATAAGAACCGACTATGAATACCGGCCTAAGTCCTAGCTTGAGGCTCTCAGCTTCTGAATCCTGAGGTCAGCACTGTTTCTCCGGACGCCATTTGACTGCTTTTTCCGCAAAAAGATGATTATCCTCCGAGATTTCGACCTATACGGAAAGCATAATAAACTCTAAAGCTCAGAACTACCATAAATACCTTCCATTCATCATCACAGATTATTTAAAGCCATGAGAACTCGCAAAGAATCTCAATTTATTGCTTTTTGATCAACGTTAAAAACTGAAAAGTGATCCCGTTTAACACCTTATTTAGCAATTTAAACAGCTTATCAAAAGTTTTCCCCAAGACGGCCTTAGGTGCATTTTTGATTTGTATTTATGTATGGAAAACGTATGGAATAGATTTTATCCATTTCCCCGAGCGGCAAAAAATCGGCTTTTTTTAACATTGTCCTTTCAATAAATATGAAATATTAAATATTAAAATAACAAATAGTTGAACTGTTACCGTTGAATATTACATCCTGACATTTTTACCAACTTAAGGTGGTTCATGCAGTACTTGCAAGTCAAATAGGCAACTATTTTTATTAGTGATAAATAAGTGTGATTTTTGTCCGTAAAAATCAGCATATAATTAGATTTATTATTTATGACATCTTTAATGTTATACGACCTCTACGTAATTAAAATATTGAGATAAAAGTCACATCTTTTACTAGAGTTGTGAGCCGTGTGAATATATGTACAATAGCAGCGCGGCAACGAATAAATGATGCATGTTAAAATTATTTGGACATTTTATAACCTCATTGTATTGAAACTTGTATTTATTCAGCATTGCAGATCTTGATGCAACCTAATTTTAATTTTTTTCAGAAATGGACGAATATTTTTATTTCACCCTTTGCTTTATTCAGCGTCCAGAACATAGTAAACGAATGTTTTGAGATATGCGCTATACTCATCAGCTGACACATGCCAAGCTGCCGCTAATGCCGCTCGAGTCCAGCCGTCAGTTTCGTGTTGTCGATTTAGTCAATCAAAAATTACGTTTTATTAATATATGGTACAGTCAATGAACTCGGGCTTTCATCCAGTATCTTGCAAAATGTTTATTGCATCGTTTCGTCAGTTTTTGGTTCGTTTATCTAGTTTTGAAGTATTGCAATTTTTGCAGCATAAGCACTTTAACCTCGTTTTTCGGATAAGGGGTCCCTCCATCACGTTAAATTGGCAAAATTTACGGACATATATCTCCGGAACCAATCGGTTAAAAAATCCGAAATTTTACAGACACACTCGAAGAACGTTAATCTTTCATTTCATATTAAATTTTCCGGGCTAAGTACATATGACTTAAATGCATGAACCACCTTAATATAATTTTGCTTTATAATATTACTAATTGTAATTAATTAATTTTAAATTAACAAATGAACGATTGGATTCAATAGAGGAAAAAATCGATTCCAATGTTACTAATATAAAGAAATTAATTATATATATGGTATTTTATATGTGTATTTAAATATATATATATACTTATCAATTAAATGAAAAGAATACTAAAATTATTAGTCATTTTAACACTGCCCAATATATCTTAGAATATCCAAATAATAGCAATCAAGTTTAGTATTAGAGTGGATAGAGGATACAATGAATCTAAAATGAAAATGTCAAATAAACTTTTCGATTTAATGGTTAATATATATAATATGGTTAATTATTGAAGCATGGCGGTATATTAAAATTCAGCGCAATGTAGGGCCAAAAAAAATAGTGGCGTGACTGTGCGTTGTTAACATGTCATCACGCGGTTGACCCTTTCTTGCGCTGAATTTTAATGTACGTACCATCAAAGCCATGCTTCAATAAAAAAATAACCATAATTAAATTACTATCACATCGAAAAGTTCGTGAGACATTTTTATCACAGAATTTCATCTTTTATCCACTGTATTAACCGTAATCGGCAATATTGGGATACCTTGTATAATAAATATATATGTATAATAAATTTCTGTAGAAAGGAATAATTTACTTCTACAGAACCTTCCAGAAAAATCCTTTTTTAACGGCAACGGTTTCCTTAAAAATGCCGCCAGTTTATTGACAACTTATCGGATTAAAATTCTAAGCGGAAACTGTTTCCGTCATGTTGCTCTGTGGTTTCCGATAACTTATTATACTTTCAGTTCGTAAGAGGGCAATTGTTGTCGTCAAGTTGCTCATAACTTATTGGTGGCAATAAAAGTCGTCAATCCAATAGGCAAAATTGGAAACCGCTTTCCTCAACACTGAAGGCAACTCAAGTAGAGCAGTTTTAAGCAAATTGACAGCAACCAGCGGGCAACTTGCTATCTGAGAATGTTCTGATTAGCTACCCCCCACTGTGCTTGCTTTCCGTTCCGCTTTTTTCTCTACGTGGAGCTGCACTCTGACAGAGAATTATGCGAACGATCAAGAGAGACAGCCTCTCGTACTTCTCACGGGATGTTGTGATTTGTCTCACTTCCACTTATAGCTTTGTCTCACTCCCACTAGAGTTCTATATAAATAGAGAAGCGGCTCCGGCGTCGCAATTTCTGATTGGTGATGCCCCCACCTAATTGAAGCAGCCATATTGAAACCGCAGTGGAAAATGGAGTTAATATATTTCGATATTTACAGCTAGTATTTAGGCTGCGTACCGATATTTATTGAGAGTACAGAAAAGTATGTGACGTATAGATATAGATTTTCAGTACTAGAAACCCTTTAATCAGAGACTGGCCATATGACATCGAATATTGGAACGTTGTTTTTTAGGTACTGGTTAAGTTAGGTAGTGGAGTTTGATCTGTCTAATAGAACTAGGGCGGTCCTAATATGGCGGTGTTGGATGTGATGGTGGAGGTCTGAAGTCACTTCTCTCTTTATATAGGACTCTAACTATAAATAAAAGTATAACTGATTGACATTATACAAATATTGTGCGGAATAGAGACATGGAATAGATTTCAATTTAAAACAACCTAGCTTCCGAAGCGCGGATTTAGCTCGCGGCTGGTCAGGGTTCGGAGTAGGCGCGGAGGAAGACACAAGACTCGGTTAAAATATAACAAAACAAAATAAGGTTTATTCAATTATGCGTGAATACATAGAGATGCTCGCGGGAGCGGTGAATATGTACAAAAGATCGCGGTCGCTGCTACGATAGCGGCGGTTTACAGTGATCGCGGAGTCGATGGCTACGTGTAATAGGTCGCGGACGCGGTTACAATGGCGGTGACGTACAGATATCGCGGAGTTGATGGAAACGAGTAATAGATCGCGGAGGCGGTTACAACGGCGGTGATATACAGATATCACGGAGCTTGCGGACGCCTGGTAAAGCAACGATACACGGAGATCGCGGAGTTTCGCGGATCGGCGGGCGTGCGGGCTCGCTGAAGTACGGTGTGTGATTTCGGCGCGGGTGACGCGGTATCGCAGGTTTGGATAGCAGCGGCAGTGAGCGCGTAAGGCGCTGGATCACGATTGGACGTGATATCGAGCGGCTAAGACCCTTAGCGGAGATAGAGAAGTAGTACTCTCTATCTCCTGGCGCATCGATTCGTGTAGGCGGGAGGCGGCACCGGGTGGCCAAGACCCTTGGCGAGTAAGAGAAGAACTCTCTTACCTTGGTTCACTCCGGTGTCATAGGTGTTCGTATGGAAGTTCGAGTCAACCGCCTAGATGCTTCACTCGGCAGAGGCAGAGAATACTCTCTACCTCCTGGTTGTTCGACTGTGGGATTTCGGGATCCGTGAGCAGCGGAGAATCGGTCGGATCGGTTTGCTGGCTCACGGCGGAATCTAAAACCTAGCAACATTGCTCGGTTTATATACGCCCGCGGTGGCGTGTCGGCGTGGCGGGGGTATACGTGACGGCAATAGCGCGCGCCGGGATGGAGCGGTGAAGCGTTCGGGAAGTACGGTGCCCCGACGCCGCGATTGCGTTCGGTGGCTCTCGGCCGTTTTCGGCACCGCTCGGCGCTTCGAGTCGGTTGCCGCGCTAAGTCCGTTTGCGGTGATACGCGAGATTGATAGTTTAAAAAGGGCACACCGTGCCTTGTCTCGCCCGGCGGGTGTTCGGCCGGGCGGCATCCGGCTGATGCTCGCCGGGAATGATGCGTTTTGGGGCGCATCGTTACAAATTAATAATTCTAAAGTAAATAAATACAGTTGATTTTGAAATGCCAAAAATACATACGTTTTTTTTAACGAAAAAGCGTATAATGCTAGGTACTTAGAACGGATTTTAATTGATACTGAAATAAATAACAAATATATGTATGTGGACTTGGAAAAAGTAGATTCTACCCTTATGGAAAAATACACTCAACTTTTGGTGTTAACCGTTAAAAAAACACCAAAGAAAAATTCTTAAAGTTGGGTGTGATTTCGGACCACCAATTGAAGGTTAACCATCATTTAAAGGTTAATAACCCTATGTAGGTTAGATGACGCGCTTTAAGGTTATTGGGCCATCAGAGCATGTCAAAGAAAAAAATCTGAATTAAAAATATATTATAAAGAAAACCTAAATACACTTAAGGGTCCATATCCCTCAGTAGGTCCAAAAAAAAGGTGATTTTTGTGAATTTTTTGAGGAGAAAGTAAACAAAATAAATCATTCAATATTTTTGGATTATATTTATGATACTTTTAAGTAGTTATAAAAATTTTGTCAGCCTATTTGGCGAAGCGGGATACTGGGCAACGGCGACCTGTGCGCGGAATATGTTGCTCCATGGCGGAAGTCCTCCAGGTCGTAAAATGTTTCTGAAACATCGAATCAATCGATTTTCCTGTTCAGTACAAGTGTCCCTATAGAGTAGACTACAATCATATCGATATATGCAATATTTAATTTTTTATAAGCAAAAAAGTATCGAAAAAATAGTGAAAATTAATTTTTCTTTTTGAACTGCCGCTATTTTATGAATTTTTATTCAAAATAATTTTTTTTAGTCTACTCTATAGGGACACTTGTACTGAACAGGAAAATCGATTGATTCGATGTTTCAGACACATTTTACGACCTGGAAGACTTCCGCCATGGAGCAACTTATTCCGCGCGTTGCCCAGTATTCCGCTTCGCCAAATTATTTAAATGGGCTAAAAAAATTTGTATAACTACTTAAAAGTATCATAAATATAATCCAAAAATATTGAATAATTTATTTTGTTCACTTTCTCCACAAAAAATTCACAAAAATCACCTATTTTCTAGACCTACTGAGGTATATGGACCCTTAAATTTGCAATTTTGAGAAGATCTGACGTCTAGTTTTTGAGATATTAAATCTCAAAGTTGGCATTTTTAACATAGGTTTTACGGGAAATTGTACCGAAAACATACATTTTTCGAGGATTCCACTCACTGTCTGTAAAGAAACAAGTTCAAAAAACTGAAAATAACATTATATTTGATTCTTCTAGCACTTGTTAAGTATAAGACAATACGACGTTGACGTATAATAAGGCCAAAAATTCAATCAAAAGTTGATGAATTGTCGCGTTTCTTGTCGGCCTTTCGATCAGCTGTCCGCGACGTGAACATGTGGCAACGCCGCGCCGTGTAGTGTTTTCTTTTCACAGCACTATTCTTTTGCAAGCAAATCTCCCGTTATCGAAATTGTTTGTTACCTTCCATTATTTTTCAACATAAACACAATAAATAACCTCACTCAAACACATGGCACTGGCATTATAGCTGCCTACAGCAAAGAAATGCAATGTCGCGACATTTCTTTTGTACGAATGTCAACTGAAGTCAAATCTTGAACTGTTTACATTTATTAGTAGATAAATTGATACATAATTGAATGAAAAGTTACATTATAAAACCAGTAATTATACAAGTATCTAGAATATATCCATAAAAATTGTTTTTCTTAAAATAAAATTTAGACCTTATATTGACTCATATGGTACTAGCCCAATAACCTTAAAAGTATTTAACTGCTTAAGGCGCGTTACTAACAAGCCCCTTGCACAATAGGCGATAGCGATAGCGACAGCGACAAGGTTGCCAACAAAGCTATACCTTTGTTGGCAACTTTTTGTCGCTGTCGCTATCGCTATCGCTATCGCTATCGCTATCGCTATCGCTATCGCTATCGCCTATTGTGCAAGGGGCTTAAGATTGCCGGGAAAATCAACTCAAATAAGATGATTTATCAAAATGACCATTTAGCATTGGGAAATATGCATAATGACCGGGAAATTTGATTAGTTCTTCTCTATTAATCATTTTGACCGAACAAATTGGGAATTATGCATATTGCCCGGCCATTATGCATAATGTCCAATTTATCAAATTGCCCGTAACATATATAAAGTTTCATTAAAAATTCAATTGAAAGGTTTGCAAAATTATATTTTATGAAATAATTCTGAAATAACTTAATTAAAAGTTTTTAACTTTATTGCGTGAGAAAGGTTTTAGAAACAGCTCAACTGAAAGATTCATAAAATTATTTTATGTGAAACGATTCAGAGATAACTCAACTAAAAGTTTTGAAAAATTATCTTTATGTGAAAGGTTTCAAAAACATTTTTATTGCAACATTTTATATGACATATTGCAGATTTCTTTCAAAGATGTTGCACATGAAATGTGAAAGGTTGAAATGTTTTTGAAACCTTTCTGGAAGCTTTCTGCAACAATCTGTGCTGTATGGGTAATGGTTAACCTTCAATTAATGGTTATTTCTTAAAAATGACGGTATAAACCCTAAAAATATGAAGCCTCAAATGAAAGTAACAAAGAGAATAAACCCCATATTTAAATGTTCTTAATTTGCTTCCTCCGATAATACATACTCGCAAAAGAGAACATCATTACACACTATATGCAAAGTTTATATTATATATATATATATATAAAATAAGATTTTATTTCGTGTGCCAATGATTTTCACCAATTATCTCAGGAAGTATTGGTTTATTGGAAGTGTTTTAGATAAAAGTTGAAGGGTTTGAAGGAGACCGCAGTAGACGATTTTATTAGATTTTGGGTCCGGGGCCTGTATTGAGCCCCAGTCAAATTTTTTAAATAAAAACCTCTATTTTTTATTGTATCATCTTTCTCTACTAATAAATTTGAACAACTTTTATCTGAAACATTTTCTTATTTGCCCAATACTTTTTGAGATATTCAAGGAAAACTTGGTAACATTTTCAATTTTTAGCTTATATCTTGATAATTGCTTGCCAGAGGAAAAAATGGTGAGGGGGGGGGGGCGGCTCACGGAGGTGATCATTTACTATTTCCCGGGGCCCCCCTAGCATGGCACAGTGTTAGGGTCACTCGCGGGTGTTTTAGCCGGTAGGCTATGGGCGACGTCGCGCTGGGAGCAGGCTCAGGGGGGTTTCGGCCTCTCTGGAGTATCACCCGTAATCGCGATACGCGTCCGTAGAATCCGGCAATCCCCCCGTTCCGCCCCGGGAGTGGGGACGTCTTTAAAAAATTTCACCCGCGTAAAAAAAAAAAGAAACAAAAAAGGAAAAAATAATATAGAAGACTTTTTGACTTGATTTTGTCTTAAGAATATGCTGTTGCAATAGCACTCCAATTTTTTTAAATACTTGTAAACACTCCTAGCAGATGCATACACAAATATAAAAAAAAATTGGAGTATACTATTGCAACAGCACATTTTTGAAATAAAATTAAGTTAAAAAGTCCTCTGTACTACTTTTTTCTCTGGCAAACAATCATCAAAATATCACAAGCTAAATATCGAAAAAGTTACCAAATTTTTCTTGAATATCTCAAAAAGTATTAGGCAAATAAAAGAAAATTTTTCAAACAAAAGTTGTTCAAATAATTAATTAATAGAGAAAGATGGTACAATAAAAAATAGGGGTTTTTCATTTAAAAATTTGACTTAGGCTCTATTGGGCTCAATACAGGCCCTGGATCCAAAATCCAATAAGATCGTCTATTGGCCCCCTTCAAACCTTTCAACTTTTATCTGAAACACTTTTCCAATAAACCAAGCCGTCAATTGACACTTAACGAAGATTAACACAATAACATTTAAACGACACCCGATAAAGGGATCATGGCGACACTAATTAAATCGACATAGAACATTAAAAGTTAACACCCTGTTAACACCAAACCAACATCCAACGATGAGGATCAATCTCCAACCTACACTAAACATTGAGGCTTAATCCCCAACCTACACTTATCATTGAGAATAAACTCCCAATATACACTCATTATTGAAGATTAAACCCACAACTTACCTAAACCTTAATGGTCAACACTCAATCTACACCTAAATTTAAGTGTTGACACTTAACTTTGATGACAAACACTAAATTTACGCTCAAATTTGAATGTTAACTCTCAAATTTGGGTATTAACCATCAAAGTTAATAAGTGTACTTTTTCATAAGGGTACAAAAGCGGTGAAATCCTAACAAAAAGTCTTAAAAAAAATACGCCAAGTACATAAACAAACTAAAGTATATATGTGGAGTTTTTAGTATATGCCATGTTTTAAAAATTAATTTGGTTTAAAAATAGACATAAGATTAATACAATTAACCAGGTACATAATTACCCGCACTGCATTTTATATTTTAGATAGATAGCAGATACATAAAATTTGAAATGTTGCTAGATAGCAGATACATAGCAATATAGTCCAGTCAAAATACGGAAAAAGAGGGTACCTAAAAAAAATTGTAACACAAGGTTTTATCGTCATTGTGTTTAAAAAAATATATTAAACAATATATCCAAATTCCGCCATTTTCCGCTATCCCTAAGTATGTTTTTTATTAACAATAAACAAATTCGTTTTTCTCCACAAATACGATAAATTTCAAAATTTTTGTGGAGATTAAAGTTGTAGAGCAGACAAATATCTACAAAAAATGTTCTTATAAATTTTTTGAAATATCTCAAAAATTCAGACTTTGCGAGTATTATATTCCTACTTTTGGCGTAGAAGGACGATCCAAAACCCAAACCAATATGGATGTCCCAATATGGATAACCCAAAACAATATGGATGTCACGCATACACAAACATACACACGCATACAGACATATCCACGCACGCACGCAACCGCACAACGAAGCGTAAATCCGACCGTGTAACCTCTTCGCAGTACTCTTTGAATAACGCTAATGCCGGCAGTATTTTTTCAAATTTTAGTGAAAGAATACTAAATAAAATTTTATTGTTTTTGCTGATAGTAAAGGTCGATAGCAAAGGACTTGTTGTTAGTGAAGGTCAGTGTAGTGGCAGTGCACTGGAAATCAATTTTTTGACGTTAATTGAACTTTATTTTCTATTTTTTTTTTATTGAAAAGAATTAACCAATTTTATAGCTTCCTCATAGAGGAAGTTTTGTTTTTTTGTTTGTTTTGCCCCATAAAACCATAGTGGGCACCATGAGAAAAATTTTATAGCTATTCGGCAAATTTTCTTTAAATGCAGGGTACTTAAAAGTACAAAAAACGTGAAGAATAATTTTTTGTTGTTGTTCTACACAGTTATATTTTGGGTTAAAATAAAAAAGGGAAAAATTGCTAATTTTTACATTATTTTCATCCATTTGTATCATGTCTACATGTTATTTAAAAAAAAATTGACATTTATACCATTCGATAGAGCAAAGTTTTAGCTTTAAGAATCTGTTTCTTGAATTTCAGTACAATAATTTTTAACGAAGTTATGAGCAATCAAAGTAAAAAATGCTCATATTTTGTTCAATCCGCGATAACTCAGTAACAAAAAATCATTGAAACATAAAAAAAAACAGATTTTTGTAGGGAAAACTTTAAACTTTTATGTTAAAAAGTAAAAAATTTTTGCAGATTTTTATTTGCACGTGACAGGCCTACAAAGTAAGAAGAAAATTTTCCATTTTCTTCAGCACGTAGTTTTCTATATGTAAAAATTACCAAACTCACAGAAACTAAAAAATAATAGTGAGTTTTTGAAAGTGGAGATTTCAAGCTTTACAATCCTTTCTTTAAACTTAAATTTCGTTCATTTTTAACGAAGTTACAGCTGCTTGAATTTTGCTTATTTTTAAAGAAGAATTTAGTGTTTCTTTAATTTTTGTGAGAAGTGTATATTTGCAATAAAAGGTGCTGTGCGGGTATATACTATCAATAGTATCGGACTTGGTTAGTGGATGTGTGTGTGAGTGGATGCGGAGAGCAAGCGTTACGTAGGATATTGCTAACGACTGCGTTTACTGATAGATTTGGAGTGTAGGATAGAGGGAGAGGGGAGGCGAACGGCGGTGGAGGCGATAGAAGTGGAGGGAAGCAGGGAGACGCGAAGGGTGAAAATTAATCAAAAGGGTAAAGATACGACTAGGTGAGAGGTTAGGATAGATGGACGAAGGGAAAGGCAAGGGATAAATTGGAGATTTCGTGCGATCTTCATGCGACATACGGCATAGAGTATACACGTCATACGGCATAGAGTAGGGAGACAACCCATGTAGCACAACAGCGCCTGAAAAGCGTTTTGAAAGCGCTACTGCGGGTGCAGGAATTCAGCGTTTTTTTAGCGCTTTAGAAGCATATTACCGCTTTAAAAGCGCTTTCAAAACCCACTAGAAAAAGCGTTTATAAGCGCGTAAGACCAGCGCAGGAAAAAATGCAGTTTTATAGCGTTCAAAGCGCGCTTAAAATCCGTTCAAAAAGCGCATTATAAGCGCATTATAAGCGCGTAGATTAATATAGTGTGGGAAACGTTATTGAAATAAATAGTCATGAAATAATACATATTATGTATTTTAATACTGATTTGTTACAAATTGGTTGAAATTTTTATGGCATTTAACCGTCGATAGTTAACTGATAAGCATTATTCTCACATGTCAATCATAATTGAGAACATAATTGGAAATAATCTATTTCGATTTTTTTTACGAACTTTCG
>NW_020212795.1:0-2844 GCF_003070985.1 Temnothorax curvispinosus
CTTAAAGTATTCCCATTTCTTAGGGTTATTGCCACTTTTGTTATTGTAGTCTACAATTCCTTTGTACGTACGTTTTAGGGCTTGAAATTTCGTAGAGCATTTTATGCCTGTTACGTCATAACCTTTGTCTTGCATAATCTTTGCTATATTCCTCCAGTATTGTTTTACAGTACATTTGCCGTTTTGATACTCATCTTTATAATCGTTATATATACTTAAAAGTAACAAAGTCTCATCTTTGCTCCAAATATGAGTGCCTGTAATATTATAAAACGTATAATGCTTTGAACATTTTATATATTTGTAGGTAAATCTGTACAACAATTAGAATATAAGCATCAAGTTTAGCTTACCTTCCGTATTTTCATTACTAGGACTGCTGGTACTGTCCCTACTGTCACTAGTACTGCTATTACTGTTACTACTGATACGTGTACGTTTACCTAAACATCAAATAGGCATAAAATAAGCATATAGACATATAGGAATATAGGCATCAAGTTTAGCTTACCTTTCACATTTCCAACAATGCTGGTACTACTGTTCGTACTGGTACTCGCTGAAATACATAAAATAAATTAACATAACCTGCATATGATATTACTTATTTCATGATGCGTCACATAGCCCAAAGACAGGGCTGAAGGCGCCTACGCTCATAATCCAAGGGGAGCTAACCTCCAAAAAAGAAAAAATTACTCATTTCATATATTTATATTTAAGTATACCTATTATGATATTTACGTTTATTGGTAGTCAGTGATGCAGCATTGCAAGTCTGCACGGGTTTTTCTTCCTTAATACTTTTCAACAATAATGTTGCAAAAGTCATGTCTATAAAATAAATAACAGTTTTCAGATTTATGAAAATATCGAAATTATTTATTATTATATCAATTATATTAATTTAATAACCTTTTCGGGCTTTTTCCGCATCTTCGAGACTAACTATTACCGTGTATTGCTCGTTGTTGTCTTCCATGTCCACAAGGACCAATTCTTCCAAAGGTGCCGCCATAGCCGCCATGTTCTTACTGCGAATGCCTCACCTCGCGAGCCGCAGTAATGAAATTAGGAAGTGACGACAAAATCTATGACGTCACATGAACACGAAAGCGCTTTGACAGCTTACTGCCGCGTATATTGGAACGGATTTACAGTGCTGCCAGTACTGCGAGTGAATAGCGAAACGCAGCCTCTGATGGTGTTATTGATGAGATATTGTAGCACTAGATTGAAAACTATAAAAATAGCTACAGATAGAATAACATTTAAAACAAGTATGCAAAAATACAAAAATATGAAAGAAAAAAAAAGTAAATAAGACAAAAACTATATATTAAAAACACAAAAAAAAATGTAAACAAAAAGTGTTTTAAACTATACAATCAATTTGTTTAAGAATGGAAACAAAAATCAAACGATGCGTCAATCAAACGAAAAGTGATAAAAATGCATGCAGGTAAAATAGAATTAAACTTTTTTTCACAATATACTTTCATCACCATAAAAAATTTGAATTTGGCCTTTAGTGAAATTGGTTAAACTAGATAAGCACTTACCATCAAAAATGCAGTCTTTTTTAACACGCACTCTACCACAACATGCACTGACACGAAAAACACCGGGCAAATTTGCACCGGAAAACGCCGTGCTAATCCGACTTTGAAAGCACGTGTCTCGACCTCGAAAACATCTGGCAATAGAGACGCGATTTCATTGTTATGGTATAGACGCGCCCATCCGGTGGTCGCCGCGGCAACGTGCTTTTGCCTGTTTCGTAGCCGAGCGTTTCGTCGGGCGCGAGTCTTTCCGTGCAGTATCGGCGACTGGTCAGGATGGCTTCCGGGAGGGCAGATCGACTGTGGATGCGATCTTACGTATTCGGGCCTTCCTGGAGGCCACGATGGAGGCCGACAGGGTGGTGTTGGGCGTTAGCTTTGATGTAGCTAACGCCTTTAACTCCCTTCCGTGGCCAGTGATAAGGAGGGCGTTAAATCACCACGGCGTCCCTCCTTATCTAAGGGCAGTCATACATGACTACCTCCGGGACAGGAAGCTCTTGTACACCGACCGCGATGGTGTAGTAAGGGTCGGGTTGGTCGTGCGGGGGGTTCCACAGGGGTCAGTACTTGGCCCACTTCTGTGGAACCTGGGGTATGACTACCTCCTCCGGATCGCCTTCCTCCCGGGATGTTGGCTAAACGCCTTTGCCGATGATGCATTCCTGGGGAGTCGAGGGCGATACTTGGAATGAGGCCCGAGCAAAGGCGAATGTCGCAGTGAGGGCAGTGGTGGCTACGATGCGCAAGTTGGGCTTTAGGGTGGCCCCCCAGAAGACGCAGGCTGTGTTTTTCTATAACAAGTTTGCCCGTGGCCCATATAGAAGTGGAAAGAACCCGTATCTCCGTGGGGCCAGCATGAAAGTGCTGGGCCTCTGGTTGGATGGCTCCTGGGGTTTCGGTGAGCACTTTGCTTGCCTAACTCCCAGGGCAAAAGGTGTGGCAAATAGCCTGGCAAGGCTGATGCCTAACCTGGGAGGAGCGAGCGGTCGTGCTCGCCGACTATACGCCACGACCGTGCAGGCCGTGATGCTTTACGACGCCCCAGTTTGGGCGCCGGCTGCGGAAGGGTCACGCGTGATTCAGATGAAGCTGCGTCAAGTTCAGTGTGTGTGTGAGTGACGTAATCAGACCAGTCGCAGGTATTAGATTGAAAACCCTAAAAAGGCGAAATTTCTGGGTTAGATTGTAGCCGGACGGAGAATTGACATTAACCACACGCCCTCAATATCATCAATTACCACGGTCGACACTCGATTTTAACATCGGCCTATCGAGAAAG
>NW_020212795.1:2944-6856 GCF_003070985.1 Temnothorax curvispinosus
TGGACTTGTTGGACCGCTCCGCGCAAGGGACTTCCTTCGCTTCGGCTAGACAGCCGCTTCGCTGGGCCTCAGCCGCTGTGCGTTCGTCGATGGAGGATTTCGGACGGCCGACAGGTGAGATTACGAATGGGATAGGTAAGTCTTTGCAGGTTGTCTTCACCGAATAATCGTCACACGTAATTCATAACAAGAGGTAAAATATAATTTATTTCTCTGCTTTCACTTACGTTACATGGACTCGCGGAATTACGCACCGTTGAGCGGGATCGTTCTAGCTCTCGTTCGCCGTTCGCGTACGCGCTGAGGCTAAGTTACGCCGATGCCCCTGTCCACTGGGAGCCAACACTTTACGCTTAGTTGGAATGGAGACGAGTTCCTCGATACGACCGTTCGCATCGAGAGCCGAGAGACGAATCCTCGATTCCTGGGCTCGGCTGCTCTACCTCGATCGAGTGGGGATGCCCCCACTTGTCGCATCTGCCGAACACCTGTGCTTCTCGCTAGCAGCTGTGTCAGCAGCCTCGTGAATGGCCCTATTGTTCGTAGCCTCGCATATGTCGAACACCTGTACACTTTCACATTTCTTTCGCTCGCGTTCGCGCATCCCTTTTGTTCTTGGCCGCACATCTGCCGAACATCTGTGGGTCTCGCTTCCCAGTAGCGCAAACATTTCCGCATTCCGCTCGCTTTTACATTTCGCCCTGTTCGCGCAAACATGTTTACTCTCGCGTTTCTCTGAATGACGATTCGCGTCGTGGAATAATCCAGACGTTTCTACATCCTTCCGTGTACCAAGTTCCATGCTTGCATGTACTAAACTCATACCGCGTGTTCGTCACCGCGACGACGCGCTGCTTCCGCTTCCGTTCGCCGATTTCGCCTTACCGCGCTCGGATTCCATCGTAACTCGATGGTTCGACTATGCGACACTTCCGCAACATGCTCCTGCGTCGGCAAGCCGGTTCTGCTTCCGTTCGGCGATTTCGCCTGACCACGCTCAGATTCCATCGTAACCCGATGGTTCGACTATGCAACACTTCCGCAACATGCTCCTGCGTCGGCAAGCCAGTTCCGCTTCCGTTCGGCGATTTCGCCTGACCACGCTCGGATTCCATCGTAACCCGATGGATCGACTATGCGACGCTTCCGCAACATGCTCCTGCGTCGGCAAGCCGGTTCCGTTTCCGGTCAGCTATTTCGCTCTACCGCGCTCGGATTCCATCGTAACTTGATGGATCGACTACGCGGCACCTCCGTATAGCGCTCCTACGTCGGTAAGACGATTCCGCTGCCGGTCGGCTATTTCGAGTTCCCGCGCTCGGATTCCATCGGAACTTGATGGATCGACTACGCGGCATCTCCGTATCGCGCTCCTACGTCGGTAAGCCGATTCCGCCCCCGGTTGGCTATTTCTCTTTACCGCGCTCGGGTTCCATCGGAACTTGATGGATCGACTACGCGGCATCTCGGTATTGTGCTCTTACGTCGGCAAGCCGATTCCGCTTACGCGTTGCTTAATCGGCCTCCGGCCGCGGGATTCACTCGAAACTCAATTCCGGACATTCGCCGTGAATCCTTATTACGTCGTTACCCGGTTTTTTCAGATCGCGCGCTCGGTTAAGCAATTTGTCGTGTCCACGTTGCCGCTCGTTTCCGCTTCGCGCCTCTTATCTTATGGGATAGGTAACCAAAAAGCAAACTCAACCTTTGTTTGCTGTTGCGCGATGCGCTTTTTATTTGATCGCATCCGCAGGAAAATAATATTGAATATCTCAGTCCCCTTTATCTAACGGCTGTAGCCAACTAAAATCTTTTATTGCTTAATGGGGTTTTATAAATATCTTCATACAAATTTATTTCCACTTAATCTACAACGCTCGCGTCTTATTATGTGACGAAGTCATGGCGTATATGTCTCGGTTCGTCACGTCGCGCGCGCGCTTACGACTCATCAATCTTACTCGTTCGTATAATCGGCCCGCTGGCCTCGCGCTTCATCCGCGGCGCTGTTGCTTTTCGTCCCTCCTGTCACTCGGTCGATCAGCGAAGCTCTTTGCCTCGCTCGCGCGTCCTCAATCTCACCGCTGCCGTTGCATCGCCGCATCTGGATTACAGGCACCCTCATGGATACCGAGCGTATGGGCCACTCCTGCCGCTCGCTTCTTATCATCTCCCTCACGGATGCCGTGAGTCCCGGCATGAGTAGCTCAACTGTTGGCTCGGTGGCTGCTCGGCTGGTCGTCGGTCGGTGCAACTCAGCGCACGGCTGCAAGATACGTATCTATAACGCTGAAATAAATCCGTTGCCCACTGTCACCACGTGAAGGTACCCTGGTTGCAGCAGGATCAAGTCATGGATATACTTTGATTCTATTGTGGTCTTGGACGTCAAATACATATATAAGATTTGTACTTTCTCAGTCATGTGGGAAAAACTGCATTTTCAGTGTGATTATGTTATGATCTGACGTCAGATTCGTATTCAGCGACCCCGAAAACCCTCGAGTGACAAATTTTAGGTGAATCTGGTCAATTTTCAAAAATTCATCGGGTGTACTGGATCTGCCATTTTGAATTTTGAAAAACTGACATCAGATTCGTACTCAGCGACCCCAAAAACCCTCGAGCAACAAATTTTAGGCAAATCTGGTCAATTTTTAAAAACTCATTGGGTATACTGGATCTTCCACTTTGAATTTTGGAAAACTGACATTAGATTCGTACTCAGCGACCACAAAAACCCCCGAGTACCAAGTTTCAAGCGAATCGGATCAATTTGAAGAAACATCAGCCATATTGAGTCCGCCATATTGGATCTGCCATTTTTTTTATTAAAAAATCTAATTAATTGTTATGTAACTTAAGCTTTTGAATCCAAATCCACGGTCGGAATTTCGAAGCTAGCTCGCGCTTTTTCATTACGGCTCAAAATGTACTAAAAAAGTATGTTTTTTGAGATTAGAAAAAAAAACGTACCAACTTTTGAATTCTGACCTCGGATTCGGATTCAGCGACCCAAAATACGTAAGAATTGACTAGTCCGGTCCGCCGGACAGAAATTTCATTTTTTTGTGGGGCTGTGTAATTTTATGTGTTGGAGCGTTTGGCGGCAACACAGAACGAAATCATGAAGCTGAAGTTGGCAGTCAAAATTTAACAGCCAGCAGGGCCGAATAGGGTGCCGCAGGGCCCCCGAGATTAAAATCCGGTAAATTTTCTTCAAAAAAATCACAAAAACGCCACAGCAAGTATAGAATACGAACCTGAAGCGATCTTGGCGATGACAAAGTTAGTTAATTAATTAAAAAATAATTAACAATTAAATAATAGGTAAAACACACACGCATATTCGTTCGGAACCCAAAAAATTGCAGAAACTGTACAGCAAGTGTAGAATACGAATCCGTAGCGACCTTGGCGATGACGAAGTTAGTTAATTAATTAAAAAATAATTAACAATTAAATAATAGGTAAAACACACACGCATATCCATTCGGAACCCAAAAAAATCACAGAGACTGTACAGCAAGTGTAGAATACGAATCCGAAACGACCTTGGCGATGACGAAGTTAGTTAATTAATTTAAAAAATTGTTAACAATTAAATAATAGGTAAAACACACACGCATATCCGTTCGGTATCCAAAAAAATCACAGAGACTGTAATGCAAGTGTAGAATACGAATCCGAAGCGATCCTTTGGCGATGACGAAGTTAGTTAATTAATTAAAAAATAATTGACAATTAAATAATAGGTAAAACACACACGCATATCCGTTCGGAACCCAAAAAAATCACAGAGACTGTACAGCAAGTGTAGAATACGAATCCGAAACGACCTTGGCGATGACGAAGTTAGTTAACTAATTAAAAAATTAATTAACAATTAAATAATAGTTAAAACACACACGC
>NW_020212796.1:0-2170 GCF_003070985.1 Temnothorax curvispinosus
TCAGGTTCGTCCTAACCACATTTTATCAGTCAGGGCGAACCTGACCACCCCAGCCGACTCTGACGCGAGTACGGTATGGTTAGGTTATGGTAACCTAACCTAACCTAACCTAACCTAACCTAACATATACAAAATTCACAAAAACAAAGCTTCCTCTATGAGGAAGCAATTATAAAGAAATACTATTAAAATGTTTTTAATTATAAATATAAAAATATTTAATACACTTTTATTTCGCGCACTTTACGTCACCAAAGTATGCGCGTATGGCCATATTAATTGTTAAGCCCCTTGCACAATGCTAGGCAATAGACCGAAAAAAAAATTTACTTGATTTAAGTAAATATATGATTTAAGTAATATATTATGTAAATATATTTAAATATATTATCTTGAAATTTATTTACTCAAATTAAATAATTATTTATTAAAATCCAACAAATTTTTTTACTTCTAAGAAAATATTATGAACACCAATTTAGTAATACTGGGATACTAAAAACAAACAAATATTTACTTTCAATAACGAAATATATATTTTGTTTTAATAAATATTTCTTTGACTCAAGCAATTCATCTATGAAAATATCTGTACATAATTAAATATTTTAGGCATATATATTTACTTGATAAAAGTAAATATTATTTTGAATAAATAAAATAATAACTTTGGTTTTTGAAAAATTCAACTACAAAATCATTTACTTGATCTGAGAGAATGTTAACTTGAATCAAAGCGTTGGTGTTTGAAAACAAAGAGTATATTTCTTTATAATTGGTAAATAATTATGTACTTGAGTATGTACTATGTACTTGAGTACAAAGATACCATTACTTTGAAATTAGAAAATATTCACTTTTATCCAGAAAATAAATTACTTAGTATCGAAAAATATGTTTAACAAATATTTACTTAAATGACAGAAATCATTAGCTTGGTATCAGAAAATATTTACTTCAAACCAGAAAATACATTACTTAATATCGATAAATATGTTTAACAAATATTTACTTAAATGACAGAAATCGTTAGCTTGGTATCAGAAAATATTTACTTCAAACCAAAAAATACATTACTTTAATATCGATAAATATGTTTAACAAATATTTACTTTTTCTAAGAAAATATTTGCTCAAATCAAAGATATATTTCTTTGTGATCAGTAAACAAATATTTAATGACCACAGAAACCATTCGTTCGAAATTAAAAAATATTTATTTAATCTAAGATCATTTTTGCTTAAATCAAAGTGTTAGCATTTTAAAATTATCAATATACTGTCGCCGGAAGCAAGAATGTCCGTAACTACAATTTAATTTTTATGATAATATTTATGTAAAGTTCAGAAGTTTATCATTTACCAAAATCAAGTTCGTTTTCAATTTAAGTCTTAAACGTATAGACGTATATGATCAAAATATATAGATTTTATAAAAAATTTTTTGAAAATTTATGGAAAATATAAATATAATTTGGTTAATATTTATTTGATTTAAGAAATGTAGATCTGGAGACAAAATCTGATTGTCTTGAATTAACGAAATATTTACTATAAGTAAGTAACAATTCATTGCATTTCAATTCATGATTTTTCATTTTCTAGAAAATATTTATTTGTTCCAAAGAAAAATTGTATCTTGATTCAAATAAATAATTTTTTAGTACTATTGAACGAAATCATTTACTTGAATCAAGTCAAATTTCGTTAATTGTAATAAATTTTTTTTTCAGTGCAATAGGAATAGGAAATAACCAAAAAATCGTTAATTACAACCTAAAAAATTCAAATGCTATGATTGGTTGGCAACAATCTAGTCAATGTTTCTGTACCATGAGTCGCAATGAAGCTTTAAAAACCAAATAGTCTGTCAATGCTGTCTGTCTCAGGAAACTCCGGATTCCAAAAGCCTTAAAAAATTTATTATTTATATTATGTAACATAAAAAGTGGTAATAAAATCAAATATTATACCGTCTGGTGTATTTGGTCGCTCATATTTGTATCGATGTCGCGAGCATTGATTTTTTTCGTTTTTGTTCTTCTTCTTTCGATAATGACAAACTTTTATAATACTAGAAATGAAATATTATAATTACTTTTTTATGAGAAAAATATATTTACTTATTTATATTTATATTTATTTTATTTATATTTATATTTATTTTATT
>NW_020212796.1:2180-4846 GCF_003070985.1 Temnothorax curvispinosus
TATTTATTTTATTTATATTTATATTTATTTTATTTATATTTATATTTTTTATTTATATTTATTTATTTAAAAAGGATAAAGAATTTTACTTTATATACCCCAAGGGGCCATAAAGGGCGTTTTGAAGGGACGTACCCAACCCTAACCTCCAATTCATCCACTACCTTACTGTTTCCTCCTTTGGACCAACGGTTTAACGTCTCTTCCGAAAGACGGAGCCCAGTTTTTTCCGCATCTGCACGGAGGGGCGCGGTTTTTTCGGAAAAAAACTTTTCCATGATTCATGGCTCTAGTGGACTCGAACCTGGTTCCTCAGATTACGAGTCTGGCGCTCTACCACTAGACCACACCGCCGCCCCATATTTATTTATTTATTTTTATTTATTTATTTATATCCCATAACTATATTGTTAATATTGTTCTTACTTCTCTGCATTCCCAGCAATCCCAGCCGTTTAATTTTGCTCTGTCAGCTTTACATCGCATGTTAAGCTGATGCTCTGAAATGTCCTTTCTTAGATGTCCTTTCTTAGAATTTATGTCAACTTTATCTTTTAATTTATTTTCCATTTGACATAATGAAAAATCCAAACGTTTTACAGGAATTTTTCTCTTGAGTTTTAAACAATTTTTTACTTTAGATGCAACACATCTTTGCATAGGACTGGCTTCTATCACTTCATCTTCATCACTTTGCAATATATTACCTGCCTTATGTTTATCTATTCTTGAGGACATCATCTTTTCATTATTCTCGACTGTATAAGATGCAAGTCGAGATTGTCTCATCATCAGTCCCTTCTTTAGAGATGGTGTAATTTTTGTAAAGAGCATCGATGGACTTGGCTGTTTATTTTCGTCGGTATTTGTGTTCAATTTAATAGGACTAATATCATCTAACTCCAATAATGGAATACTGTCGCTTTCATCCTTCGACATCATTTCATCCTTTGTTTTACAAGGTGTATCAACTGTCATTTAAGATGAAAAAAATGGTTATGAAATCCCATATACATATATAACAATTAATCGATAAATTAAGGTATTCCTTTCACGGAGGAGCGTATTTTGTAGGCGCTTAAGCAGAGCCTCAGCAAACTCTTGTATATTGCATTAAACTTATATAAAATTACGTTATAATTGATTATTATGTTTAATTATAAGAAAAAAGTGAAAATATTATGCGTATTTAGAAATTTTTCATTTTTTGGTAAATTTTACTGTCAGAACAATATGGCAACGCTGCACTTTTCAGGGCGCCGATTGTAAAATGTGAAGTTGATAACAAAAGTGTCAATGTAAGTGTCAATTTCATTAATCAAAGAATATTGTGACATTTTCTTTTTATCAAAGAGAGATTTTATAACAATAATGATTGATAAGAAATATAAACTATAACCTGTTATGTAAAATAAATTATTTATGCGTATCTATGTTTTACCTAACTGTTAATATTTTTTAAATTAAAATTTTGATTTATATTTTTATATTTATATATTCATTTTTATCTTTATATTTATATTTTTATATTTGTATTTTTGTTTATATTTATATATTTTATTTATATTTTTTATGCGATAGGGGAGACCGGGGCTAAGCCGACACTATTTTTTCAAAGGCAATTTTTAATATTTAATTAAAATTTTTAGGCAAATTCAATGGTATATATTTAAAGAGTGTTTCTTCAGGTACAAAATTGATTCAGGAAGTTTTGCTGTACGTCGCTTTGTTTTGCCGCCAGGAAAGGAAAAGTGACGCGAAGACAAATTTTCAAATTGAAAAATGCCGGGGTAAACTCGACACTTTGCCTGATCGACAGAATTTGATCTGGAACTTATTTTTTATTGTCTGAAACTAAATATACATTTGTTTATCGTGTATTTAGAAAGTACAAAAATTTGGAATTAAGTAAAACAATCATTGGAAATAATGAGAACAAAAATTGTTGAACATTCAATTATTTTCATCTGAACTCATGTCTGAAAAACAATTTATGCAAGTAAATTCGCGATTACACGTGCGCACACATTTGTCATGGGCCATATGCTGCATTACAAGCATCGTTTATTATTGGGAACCAATAAAACAGCGTGTCGACTTAGCCCCTGTCGACTTTGCCCCGAACGTCGTTTTTTACTTTTGTTACTCCCAAAACATAAAAATTTTGAAAATATGCAAAAATTATTATCGGATTCGTATAAAGCATCGAATTTCCTATCAAAATCACTTACCGGTAGATTCGCAAGAGTAAAGCTCGATGAAAGAGTAGACATTTTCGAGAGATCAGAAAATTTACTTTTTACTATCAAAAACGCTTATGTCGTGTTAAAAATTACACTATAACTCAGAATGTTACCAAATTTCGTTGATAATACTGGCACATAAAGACGCCTTTACAGTAGGAAAGACAAGTTTCTACGATATATTTAAATTGGCAAAAAGCCTAGTGTCAAGTTTGCCCCGTTGTCGGTTTAACCCCGGTCTCCCCTATATATTTTTGGATTATTTTTTTTTTTAAAACATAATAAATAGTTGATAATAAACCGTACGTGATGAACTGAAATGTGACATGAGCGCACAGCTTGCAGCGTTGCCAAATAATTCCTTGAAAGTCGCCATTAAAAATATTCATCTATAAATCACAAAATACGTCCAAACCGGTCCGC
>NW_020212797.1:0-8225 GCF_003070985.1 Temnothorax curvispinosus
CTCTGCAAATAATTAGTAATTGAAAGGTCGGTGATTTGATCCCGACCGTCATCCCTCGTATTCCTCGATTAAAAGGAGGATCCCCCGTTTAAGGGAAGGAGAGTTTTAAGAGGAAAGTTTCTCATTTGAGGGGAGGAGAAAAAGTTCAAGTAAAAGGATAAGGCATTTTTATACATAATACCTACTGAGATTTATGTCAAACAACTGGGATTTCACGGTCTGGTATCAGTTGGAGATAATATTAAGTCTTAACCTAACCTAAATCTTAAAAAACAAAATGACAAACAATTAAAATTTATTACCTTGCCGCTGCCGGCTGGACCCATTACTAACTGAGCATACCTCATTTTGATAAGAAACGCATGTATTTATAAATACACGATTAATAAATAACACCGATTATATTCCTAATTTTTATATTCTGTATATTGTGCCATCAAAAGGAAAATTGCGCAAGACACTTATAATTATTGAAAGAAAGAGTCTCGGAACGTTATCGCATCGGGCAAAAAACACAGTATCGCGTAAATAAAACTGAATCAAATCCACAGATATCTATTAATCTATTCTGTGATCAAATCAAAGAAAAGTCTGAAGAGTAAACAATTGTTGAATGTAAACATGCCCACGTTTCAAGTGGAACTGTCGAACCCAGAGAGAGTAGGTGCAGCCGCGGCGCACGAACCTCTCGTAGCAATTAACGTGATTGGCTCTCACGAAACCACCTGGCGCGATAAAAGCAAAAATAAGAAACTTTGGAATATCATTTTTAAAAGTTTGTAATTTTAAAAAATCAATTAAGTTGTGAACAAAGTAAAATGTAAATAAGCAAATCGATCGCAGCTGTATACTCGTTATACCTGAAAAGCATATGATACATTATTTATTAAAAATGTAATTTTACATAATACATTTTTACGATAATTTTATCATGATTTTGAAATAATAATTAGAAAGAAAGAAATAATTTAAAATTTTATAAAAATTTATTTTTGTACACTTTTTTTGGAAAATGTATTACTTATTTAAATAAATGTTTAATTGAATGATGACTGAGAAGTTTGATGCGTAAGAATCAGTTAATATCAAATTATTTATTTATGTTTCAGAAGATAACGACATAGAAAGTGTCGCATCGAGGGAGCTGACAACTCGAGAGGAGGAGGCCTGGGAGAGGCATCGGGCGCCAGCTTACCAAGTTTACTGATGTAAATATTATTTATTTTATGTAAGAGTATTTTTTTTTTGTTTATTCTTGAGCCTCTTTATTTCACCATTTGATTTGAAAATAATAGAGAAAGAATGAAAATATAAAAACAAATGCAAGATTAGATTTATCCTAATTAGAATATTCGTTAGAAAATGTTACATCGGAATTTAATAACAAATGTTACATCGTTAATTTTATTGTAATAGAGACATAATGAATCTATAGATTTTTCTATATCGTTTGGGTATTTATCAAGATGCTTCCGTTGTTGTCACTGTTTCGTTTATCATGGTTTCTCGCTCCCTTATCATTTTTTCTAAAGAATATGGCAAATCCACTCCAATTAAGGCAGACACCACGCTTCTCTTTGGTACACCAACATCTTTCCGTTTCTTTCGTGGTTCTCTATTTTTCTTTTTCTTCTTCTTGGGTTCGTAATGACGCTTAATATGTGCTATCAACCATCGCTTCGACGTATATCCCACGGAGCATATATCACAGTAAAATTTCTTTCCGAGATGACTAGTTCTCACATGCTCGTCCAAATTAGATTTATAAAAGTAAAATCTATGACACGTGTCGTATGGGCACGGAAAAACCAATCTGTCTTCAGAATGTATCTTGCAGTGTAAAATTAGTCTTGCTTTACTACGAAATACTTTGCCGCAAGTGTCGCATTTATGATCTGAAATAAAAATTTGCTCTGCTCGGTTACATTCTTATGATATAATTTATTTTTCTGTAATACATACCTTTATGGTTTGTTCTTCTATGTTCACACAGAAGCGTCCATTTATCAAACACCTCTGAGCATCCAGGTACTGGACAACGCTTCTCGTGTGTCTTTTGATGCCGATTAAATCTACCGCGATTCAGATAACTTCTGTTGCACCTATCACACTTGTAGACTATAGGCATTATTGAGTGCTCAGAAGCTTGATGCGTGACAAGCTGATGCTTCTTGTTGAAAGTCGCGTTGCATTCCTTGCAGGAGATCCTCTTCTCGCTGTGGGTCTGCTTATAATGACGTTTGTAACCCTGTAAGCTTCTCATTCCCATTGAACATTCCGTGCATCTAAAATTGAGACAGTAACATATTAATATATTAATGTATTGCCTACAAGTCTGATTGAAATATATGCCAACGTATACGAACGTGTAAACTTTCTTCACAGCATTATGCGTTTCCAAATGCCTTTTTAAATGAGAGGAATTTGTATACGATTTTGTACATTCTGGATGGCTACACTTGTAAGGTTTCTATTAGAAAATGTAGAATCATTAGTCATCAAACATTGAAATATCACATAACACAATTACTTTCATGCTCATGATTGTTACCTCTCCAGTATGCGATCTTATGTGCCTCTCCAATCTATTAGGTCGTAAAAACACAGCATTGCAGTCAGGATAATCACATTTATACTTCTTCTCCTCCTTCTGCTTCTTGTTTTGGATGTTACTGTCATGTTTGCTCTGGAGATCTAACACAACGTTATTGCTATCCTGTTCTCCTATTTGACCCATCTCGATGTCGTTTCAACCAATACCTTTCCAATTGAAACAGTTCTAATTTAACAACATACATGTGTAATATGTAAAAATGCAAGTCGATTATTAACCCTATAACGGTAAGGTTGGGTCGGATGCGACCCACGGCTTTATCTATTTTAGTTATTATTTTATTGCAATTATTTAAATTCAATTAATAAACTTTATTGTATTTTTAACTTTATTGAAAAAAGTTTTATGTTATTATTTACTTCTTTTATCTACTTTGTACGTTGATTAAATATGTTCTGAAAGACCACCTTGCCATTAGAGAGTTAAAATTCTCAAAATTTCATCTTCCAACTTGGAAAAGATACTTAATCAAATTACAGTCAATTTATTCTGGTTTAATTATACTTTACACAAAATAAACAGGGTAACTTAAATTACGTATTTCACACGTAGATTAAAATCAAATTAAATTAGACTTACATCAGAGAATCACATGGGGGAATGTCCTTTCACTAATCTCAGCAAAACTCGATCTACGCAGCATATAAATAGTATTCAATTCAACCCTGCAATTTACGTTATTTAGTACAAAAACTCTTAGCCCCCGACTTGATAAAATCGCCGCAGTTGCGAGGTTAGGAGACCCCATTGCAACACCACGCTGACCACGTGGCATTCCGCGCTGTCTGCGCATGCACGCTTGACACGATAGAAAGACAAAACGCGGCGCAACGCAAATATTTTAACTTAATTGACAGTTAATTTCTCACGAAATTATTCAAAATTATTCAAAATTTCTCACAATATTTTTTGTCAATATTTTTATGTAGCTTAACACATGTCAAGTTATATTACACAATTCTGATGCAAAAAATTAATCTCTGATTAATAAGTTAATCAATGCCTGATTGCAGTCGTTCAAGGTGTGCCTCGGAGGAGCACCTCGCTTCTATTCGATCGAGATGAAGGAGTTTGATCTCTCCTCGAAGTCGCTAACAGGAAACCTCACGTCCGTTCTTCTCGGACACATGCCGCAATAAATCGATACGATGCATGTGCATTCGTGTTCATACTAATTGGAATGCTACGTGCGCCTGTTGGAATTCAGGTCGAGTTGGGCCGAGCGCGTATCTTATGCTCCATCGACGTTTTGTAAAAGTACCCCTTTTCCTGAGTATACATCAGTTATGACTCAATCGGATCGATGGCGAAGTCTCTTCCAAAGTACGTTATTTTTTAAGGCATTAGCTAAAGTAAAATTTAGGAGGACGCGTTAAATTTTTTTTTTTTCCTTAATGTTGCAATTTTTAACAGCAGTTGTGTACTCCTAGAAAGAGAAAGGGGAAAAGAGAGACTAATAATTATCCTTCTTATTTTATCCCACAGAACGTAATCCCTGAAATGTCAACTATTAAAAGATAAGACATTCTATACATGTCTGGCGAATGGAATTTAAGCAGAATGACGGGGCGTGTAATGAATGAATGACATTTAGAATATGGATTTTGTCATCGCTATGTCGGCGAAGAATTTAAGTCGACAAGAGGTCGACCGTCCGAGAAAGGTACTGATACTTTTTATTGATCGGAGCATCCGTCATTGATATTAAAAAGCATGACATAGACACCAAGATATAATATATATATTTAATAATGTTACATACTGCCAGGACAGGAGTCGATCAACCGAGATCTATGGAACCGCGAATGCGAACGATTCTTATAAAAGCGTAGTCGACTTTAGCGAGGATCCGATGAGCAGGAGAAAAGAAGTACGTCATGGCCGGACACACCGCCGCTCTTGCCGCCGAGGCTCAGACATCTGCCGCCGGTGCATATGAATCTCGAGGACAGGCATAAAGTGGCGGGTAGATCTTCACCACCGCCACCGCCCTATCGACCTCCCTTCGAGCCCCTATCACCACGAGGCATCTAGGATTCGGCAAATCCGTCGTTGATGATGAGAGCTACGTCTGAGAACGAATGGCGGATTTATACTGGCTCTTAATCATCGAATATGCCCCCCCCTTTTCCTCCATCCCATTATCCCGGTGTGTATAATGTCCAAGTCGTGGATTTGTCACGACAATTGAACCTAGTCGAAACTGAAACGTGCATATCGGGATAGAGAAATGGTCACGTTTAATCGCGCCGTTGCGATTTTTTATTAAGAGTGACGAGTACTTATCTTTCTTTGATCAAATTTAGAGATAGCGAAATAAGTAAGACGAAGTGAGACGGCGAATTTTATAATTCGCCGTCTATATTCATGACCACCGACAATAGATCTTGGCCCGTGTTCTTGTCGTATGTTTGGCACTAAATGTTCACATTTAATATCTATCTTTTGACTTGAATTTTTCGCATAAGCAGACGAAACTCAGATTCAGATGGTTGTATTCAGGGCTAAATACTATGCTAAATCGAGAACCCGGGCCTGCAACTGTCATTCAGTGATTCAGGGTGTTTCCACGAGCGTTAATTCATACTATCTTAGTAGGCTTAATGTTCGTATATAAGTTAGCTAACTAAGCATAGACTAAACAAACGGACAATACTAGCCCCAAGACGATACTATGAGTAACTCTTTTCTTACGTAAATTACGTTTGTAAAAATATTAATGAGAGATGAATTCTCTATGAGCATCGAAGAAGTGCTGTGGAAATACAGATGCTGTGCTTAGCAGCACGATAAAAGGCACAATAATGCGATCGACGAATATACAACGTTTTAATAGCGTCAATTTTTTATCTTTCTCTAAATTATTTTTAGACGAATGCATTCTTCAAATCAAGTGCACTTTTCTATCGATGCAATGGCGCGTTTGTATATTTTAAGTTTGTGAGAAGCCAAGATCAATTGCGGGGATAATCACAATAATAAAGTAGTATCGTAGAAGAGAACTTGTTATAAATTTCGCCTCTAAAAAAACACTGTAAACTTTTTATTTCGTTTTGCGCAGTCGTGACTGGTACCAATTCGAAACTGATTTTAAGTTAAGAAAGAACACTCTTCTTGACATTATGTTTTATTTAATGGCTCTGTTGTAACAACGCGTTAATAGTTGTGTTTTAATCAAATTTGATTGACAGAATTAGTATCTCTTCAATATTTTCTTTTCCGGGCGTATTTACCAGATATTTTTTTCACGCTTACATCGAACGGGACGGGAACGAATCTTACCTGTAACCAGCAATGATAAATTCGTTTCTTTGACAATTGTAACATGATTTACAAACATAAGATACTGTGCGCGTGGATACAATCGCGATTATCTTCTTAACGGCTATATAGAATACAAGAAGCATTGGAGTGTTATATACTATACGACCAGGCTTTTGCCGTTCTTTGTACATATTAATCTGTGAACTGTCATCTTTTATATCGTTGAACTTATGATACGAAGTGTAACACTCATAAGATATGTATACTTATCTAAATTATATATGTTATGCTATAAAAGCAAATATATATATATTTCGTATTTTATGCACCAATGGATTTTCTTTGATACAACCTGTCCGTTTCATTCCCAAGTTATGTATGATTCTATATAAATTAATTAATTATGCTACAAAAATATTTACATTAGTCTCTCTGATATTAGATATTTCTCAGAATTGATAAAGTATTAACAGAATTTAGTATGAGCTCTAAATATTGAATCTGCTTCGTGATTTTTTACTATAAAATAACATTTACAAATATAAAAATAGAAGACAATAAAAATTAATAAAAGAATTAATTCGGATGATAAAGTAGGCGAAACTCAGATTTCGCACCGCGAAATCTCGGAAACTTACTCCTGATATATCAGGAAAGCATGAAAGCGAGGAGGTTGTCCGGATTGCAGTAGGTATTCCGCGGGTGTTTTGAAATGCGAAATGCGCTGAACAACACTGGGTCATATCTCGAGAAATATATTCATCTTAACATTGTTATGTATGTTTTAATGCGAGACTTGCTCTCTCAGATGTAATTAGACGCTAAAGAGTTTCAAAATGTTGCTGCATAATGTTAGACAACAAGAAAAAGGTAGCCGCGAATGCCGACGAGCGGCGTTGGACGACAAAGTTGGAGCTCCGAAATACGATACGCGACACCGAATGAATATCGAAAAATATACTAACGTTGATATGTTCTTTGATATATAAGACATATAACTTTCTTGAAAAGAATTAAACAATAAAAGTTTTAGAATGTATTGTAAAAAGGCGAGGAGAATCGAATCATTAAGACAAAGATATTTCTCAAGAATCGTTGATTGTTGCCCGTCGCCTTTCTGATTTCCATCCTTTTCGTCATTCGCCATTTTGTAACAGCATTTTAAAACTTTTTATCACCTAATGTTATTCGAGAAAGCATGTCTCGCATTAAAGAACCCTTAAACATATTGGTCATTAGATTAATACAATATTACAATCTTAAATTATAATTAAAAAAACAGCGAGAATTTAATTATGCATCCGTAGAGATGCTAAAGAAGATGATAAAAGTTAATAGAAGAATTAATTTGGATGATAAGATAAGCGAAACTCAGGTTTCGCACCGCGAAATCTGGGAAATTTACTCCTGATATATCAGGCTAGCATGTTAGGCAAGGAGGTTGACGGAGGTATTCCGAGCGCGGGTCTTGCCACTCCACATTGCCTCCTCGTAATCACGCTGCTATTGGTCAGAGCGCGGGAGCCTACTGCCCCTTCTATGCACACCTGCCAGCGCTCTGATTGGCCGTAGGCTGGCCATCCTCGTCGCGCGCCCGGCGCACCGTTCATCAATGGCGATGGGTAATAGTGGGGGTAGGCGTGCCGCTGCTCGAATATTTACTAAAACCTCCTTGCTCAACATGCTTCCCGCGTAACAGGAGCGATTTCTGAGGAATTACAGACGACTCCAAACTCGAGATTCTCGCTTTTCTTATAACCTAAAATTCTTTTCATAATTTTTATGATCTTTCAAGCGCCAAACGAATGCACGATATATTTCTCGTTATTAGTTAATAATAATTTAATATTAATATCTATTGTTTGTTAAATTAATAACGTTTTTATTAATTACTTTTTTATATGTATATGTACTATATGTATGTATGAATAACTGAAACTATTACACGAATTAATGCAGTGCTCGTGCTCGGCCGGCTCGGCGGAAAAGTTGTATAGAAGCTCCGAAATGCGTTGAACGACATTGGGTTATATCTCGAGAAATATATTTATTTTAACATTGTTATGTGTCCTTTAATGCAAATTAGGTTTTCTCGAATAAGATTAAACGATAAAGAGTTATAGAAAGCTGTTGCATAATGCTAGCCAACGAGAGAGAGGTATAGCTGCGAATGCCGACGGGCGGCGTTGGCTGACAAATTCGGAGCTCCAAAATGCCACACACGACATCAAATAAATCTCGAGAAATACGTTTATTTTTATATTATTATGTATTCTTTAATACGAGGCATGCTCTCTCGAATGTGATTAGACGCTAAAGAGTTTCAAAATGTTGCTGCATAATGTTA
>NW_020212798.1:0-8502 GCF_003070985.1 Temnothorax curvispinosus
TTTCCCTATTTCATCTATCGGATCTCCCTTTGTATTTATAAAGTATATTATATTATCATTTCTCATCCATATGTGATCTCGAGAGTCTATAATGTTAACAGAAGTAACTTCCATTTCTCTTATTCTTGGTCTCTGTAATTCTCTCGGTGGTGTTCGTTCTTTTAAGTTAGATTTTTTATTTGTTTTCTTACTTAATTTTTTGTTTGGGAATTTTTTACTTACTGGTTTTTTATTAGAAGTTGTGGCTTTTGTTTTCACTGATATTTTATTACTTATTTGTAAAGGTTTAGGAACTGCTTTATACGAAGGAGGTGAAAATATTCTATTTGTATTACTTTCGTCTGTCGAATCATCACTCGGCGTTTTTTGTTCACGGTATCCTAATGGTTTTTTATTTATTTCATAATCCATTTCATTATCAGTATCTACTTCCATTGTTTTTAATTCTTGTTTATTTAATGGTATATTTTCTTCTATTATTTCAATAGCGTCAATGTCATCTGGCAATTTTGGTGAATTTTTATCAATTTTTACTTTTGATTTTGGTATTATTTGTATATGCGAAGGTGGTACATGAACGTCAGCCTGTACTTCAATATTAGTGTGTTTTTGATGGCTGTCGCTAGATTGTGATGTTATTTCCATAGCCTCATCTTCAGATTCCTCTTGTTGTTTATGCATTTCTTTTTTATTATAAAATTTTTTATCATCGATTCGTTTTTTCGGGACACTCGTTGTGTGGCTTCCGCTCGGTCTCTTGCGTGAAGCGCGTGCGTCGTCGGGAGCGGTTGCTCCCTGCAGCGGCTCATAGGCGGCGTCGTCATCGCTAAGACGCTCTTGCGGGCCGCGCCCTTCAGCTTCATCCACATGCAACATTGCGTCTTTACTGTCATCATGGGATTCGTCAAGTTTCTTTGGACTGGAATCTTTACGGTATTTCTTTGTTCTCTTATGCTTTCGCTTTCTGCGTCTTATGTGGGTAGAAGAGCTACTCTCATGTTTCCTTTTTTCACCTTTTTGACATATTTCTGAATCGTCGGTATCATAGTCGGTTTCATAATAATATGAGACTGTTCCACTGTCACTGCTACTGTCTAAAGCCTTTAAAAATTTACTTCTAGGTGATATTTCTTCTTCACTATCTGAATCTGAATCTATATAAGGAGATGGTTCATCAGGTCTGTTCTTTTTATGCGGTGCTGGATTTCCTGATCCTTCACTTTCCATTGCTCTTTTAAAACTCGGATGAAATGTTTTTTGTTTTTTATGTTCTTGCCCTACTGAGGCTTCACTTGAAGATGATAATGCTCGTTTTGCATTCAAAGGATATACATGTTTAATTTCTTCGATAGGATTCCTGGACAAAGCGTCAGCATTTTTATTTATTTTTCCTGGTTTGTATTTTATTTGATAATCGTATTCCGCTAATTTTAGTCTCCACCTCATTAATCGTGACGTAGGATCAGATACTGAATTTAACCATTCTAATGGTTTATGATCCATTACTAATGTAAATTTACGTCCATAAACATAAGGTCGAAAATGTTTCACAGCATAAATTAAAGCTAATAATTCTCTTTCTGTAGGCGAATATCTTGTTTCTGCGTCATTTAAAACTCTTGATGCGTAAGCTATGGGTAGATCGCTTCCTATTTTGCCTTGACTTAATATTGCACCAATGGCATATCCTGATGCGTCAGTAGTTATAATAAATGGTTCATTAAAATTAGGATATTGCAAAATTGGTTCTGAGCACAAGGCGTGTCTCAATTTATCAAATGCTTCTTGCTGTTCTTGTTTCCATTCAAATGCAATAGATTGTTTCGTTAAATCTGAAAGAGGTTTAGCGATTTTAGAAAAGTTTTTTATGAATCTTCGGTAATATCCTGCAAGACCGAGAAATTGCTTAATATTCTTTCGTGTTTTTGGCATTGGAAATTCTTTTACAGCGTTTATCTTCTTGGGATCGGGTCGTACACCATTTTCAGTTATTACATGTCCAAGATAAGCAACTTCTTTCTTTAAAAATTCACATTTATCAGGTTGTAAGGATAAATTTGCTTCTTCTAGTCGTTTCATTAATCGTTGGAATTTAATCTCATGTTCCTGAAGTGATTTAGCGTATATTACGATATCATCGAGATATACGAATAATTCAATTCCTTGTAAGCCTGTTAATACCTGATCCATTAATCTCTGAAAAGTAGCAGGAGCGTTCTTTAGTCCAAACGGCATACGGTTATATTCAAAATGTCCGTACGGTGTTGAAAACGCAGTCTTATGCTTGTCAGTCTTGTCCATTAATATCTGGTGAAATCCAGAAGCTAGATCAAATACTGAAAAATATTTCGCACTACCAAGTTGATCGAGTATATCGACAATATTTGGTAGTGGATATGCATCACCGATCGTTTTCTCATTAAGCGCTCGAAAATCTATTACGAGGCGCCATTTTTTATTGCCTTTAGAATCATCCTTTTTTGGTACAATCCATAAAGGAGAATTATAAGGCGAGCTCGACGGCTCTATCACACCTTTTTCCAACATTTCGTCAACCTGTCGTTGTATTTCTTCTTTATGTACTTGAGGATATCGATATTGCTTGACGTTGATTGGTCTATCGTCAGTGGTGAATATTCGGTGCTTTGATACGCTAGTTGCGCCTAGCGATTCTCCTGGCAAATGAAATCGTTCCGCATATTTCGTTACTAGCCTAGTGACGCTAGTTTTTTCTTCCGCATTTAAATGATCGAGGCGTAGTAGCTGTATTATTTGATTAACTCGTGTTTTATTGTCCTTTGAGTCTTCTTCTGCGTCATTTGCGTCCATTTCTTCGTTATTTAGCTCTTTGAATGGATATATTTTTACAGTCGGTATTGCTAATTCTACGTCTTCGTCCGATGAGTTAATAACATATAGATGTGCTATCCCATCACGATTTGAGACTACGGCGTTACCTAAGTACACCTGCAATCCGGCATCTAATTTTGGAATATATCCGTATTTTATTTCAGGATTTGCTACATGAACAAATATTTGTTTTCGCGTTCTAGCGGGAATAGTGACGATTTCGTCGTTATGGAAATAGTACGATACTCCGTTCACAACCAGACAAGCCCTCGGGTAGTCTATAGTTGCCTTTTGATTTTTGAAGAATTCCGTGCCTAGTATTCCATCTGACTTAATTGGAAAATTATTAGGAACTACATGAAACCATGCATCAGCATCGAGAATGCGTAATTTAGCTACGCCTATCGTGCGTGTTCGTCCTTTAGTTATTCCACTAAGCTCGAATACTATTTTCTTATCAATGGGCACATTCTCATGGAGCGAATTCTCTTTTATCAAATTTATGTCGGATCCCGTATCTATCATAAAGCTAGCGCGTTCGTCGAGAAGATTTTTACTTGGCAGGACGACAGAAGGTGGTTTCCCGATCTTATTACAGATTTTTACACTTGCGTTTCCTCTTGAGGTTCCTCCGGGTTGACCAGGCGCACTCGCGGGCGTTCGTTCAGCGCTGCGCCTACTCGCTGAGCCCGATCTCGGTTTCCCGAATTCTCTTGGGCTCTGTCGCGTCGTACGTTTTCAGAAATTCTATTTTCTCTGTTGAAATATTGATTTCCTTGATTTCGCAGATTATTATTATATTGTCTCTTTCGACATTGTTCGAGACTGTGGCCAGGAATTTTGCAGTATCGGCAAATTAAACCAGCGTTTCGCGGATTAGCTAAATTTAGACGATTAAAACGATTATTATTATTATTAAAATTCATATTTCGCGTGGCATTATTTATCAAAGGATTTCGAACATTATTTAATAAGGAATTTCGGTTCAAAGTTCGCGGTTGTAAGGCTTTACATTCTGCTCGTACATGTCCAGAATTTTTACAATACGAACATACTTTTGGTTGCCATTGCACATGAGATATTTGTGCAAGAGGATTAATAGTGCTACATGAATAAGTATCATGACCATATCCAAGACAATTATTGCATCGAATTGATTGTATGAGTCCTTCCGTTATTCTTATACGTTGCGCGTGTTCCTGATACTCTGTTTCAGCTTTTATTGCGGATTCTATCGCGGTATTCAAAGTAATTGCGTCTCGTGGATACATTCTTGTATAAATGTCTGTTTTTAAACCAGTTAGAAAATTTCTTACAGCATTGCTTTCAGCAGAATTTAAAAATTGTATCGCCTGATTCGGATTTTCAGTTTGATAACAAGATTTTAATTGTTGCAGGATCATTGATACTCGGCTACCGTAATCGACTACTGATTCGTCGGGATGTTGAGTTACTTTAGCAAGTTCCCCGTGCAATTGTGATGAGGAATAAACTGGTGCAAATCTAGTTCTTAAGACTGCTAACAAAGATTCTATATCATTATATTCTCCACTTAATGCCACCCTCAATGCAGGTCCGACTAATTTATTTTTTATCATTTGAACAAGTCCATATTCCGCGGTAGGAGAAATCATATTTTTAGCGTGCATGCAACTATTAGCAAATTGTAGGACGGGCATATTTTTTCCATCAAACGGGAGAATTGTCTCGGCTGCATCTCGCAAACTTATATACGGCGCATTAGCTCTACGATTCGCGTCGGTTGCGTTAATATATATGTCGCCTATCTGTCTAGTTAAATCATTTATTCCGTCTGTAGCCATTTTTATTTATTATAATTACTTATTCGTTAAAAGGAAATGTAAAAGTTCGTAATATTGGCAGGTTCACGTTCGTAATATTGGTAAGTGCGAACTTACATGTATCGTATGATAATGAAAAGAAGAATGATAGTTATGCGCGACTCCATGAAGCCTTGTCCACACGCTCGCAGCCTTATCCCTGCAGCTTCTCTCCGGAAAAGATCCTCTTCTCGTTAAAGTAGAGACAGGATGCGTAGAATGAATACAGCAATCGGCTTCTTTTTCCGCTACTGGCTCACTCAGCTTCCAGAGAATTGAAGTGTTGTCCCAAGGGATGCTTTCCAGATGTCCAATCCTTTCAGCCTTCCAAATCGGGATCGCCTTTTTTGCAATCCCACCGCTGCCACCAAAAATTTCAACTTGTGACGTCCTGGGTGATGCGAGGTGGCTTCGATCCGACAGAACGTCTCCGTTGATGGGTTCTTTTTCTTGCAGTTAAGGAGGTAAAACCCCAGGATAATTAGCTGTTGGTCGGCGATGTAGATTATGGCTCCTTGGATCCGTCAAAGGTAGGTAATTCAATAATCTTCAATAATCCTTATCTTTCTTTTGATATAAAAGAGTATGATATTTATTGTAGAACTTTTACGATACAAGTGGTTTATGTGGGAGGATGGAACAAGTATAAGATATGTGACCTTTCCTGGCTCGTTCCACACTCTCCGTCGAGAGACTCTCCGTAATCTCCGTCGAGAGGGTGAAAGATTCTGCTTTTATACAATTTTGGAAACGGTAGTGGGAGGTGACCGCACCTCGTTACAATGAGTCATAAGGCGTTGCCTAGCGGATGTGAGTCTACTTCTAGGGGTGTGGCTCGCTTGCCAGCACCTTGTTACAATGAGTCATAAGGCGTTGTCTAGCGGATGTGAGTCTACTTCTAAGGATGTGGCTCGCTTGCCAACAATGAGTCATAGGGTGGTGTCTTGAAATTCATTACCTTATATGGTTATGCGTTGCGCTCTGCTTCGACATGTCTCGAATGAGTCATACAGGTGACTCGTCTGAATTCTATTTTTATTCTCTAGTCTAACGGCGATTTGTATTGAGAGCGATACTTCCTTTCATTATTAAATTTTAATATAACTTTTATCATGAAGAAAATATTTAATGTTTGAATCGTAAAAAGTACAAATATATGTTGAATATTATTTAAATTTCTTTAGACATACTTTACATACAGTAGATTAATTTAATAATACAATTTAAGTCATTATTAGCATGTCTAAAGTATAAGAGATATTGCTCTCTTCGTCTAATAGTTAATATGGTATATCTGACTCTCTCTTTCTTTCTTTCAGATCATACAATACTCGCATCTCGCTCGGATTCGTGTTCCTTATGCTGCGCATAATACAATTTTATCTTTCTCGAATTCGTGAGTAACGCTTCGGCGCTTGACATTCGATATTTATATTAATTTTGGTAAGTATATATATTTATTTGTTAATGGTAATATTAATAAATGTGATGTTAGCGGTGTTAATAATAATTCTAATATCAGGTTAATAATATACCGTGCAGATGGAAATGGTCAGCATTCTCATTAGTACAGGAAATTAATTTGTTTATACATATATATATGATAAGATTTTTATTATTTTTATATCTCACGAATGGTTGGGAATTTGATGGGAGTGTATAGGAAATATATTGTAGGACTTTCACTAAAGCATAATATAGCATTGGAAAATTTTATTGTTGATATATGTATTTGTCAATAACAATTTATCGATTAAATAAATTGGTACTCTTTAATTCGCGTATTGATATTATTATGTTCTCTTTGTTGAAGAGGTTTTGAATTTCTAATATTATCTCGTTTATGAACATTTGTTATTTTATTGTTATAAATATTTCGTAAATAAACAATTGCAGAAATAAAAGTTATTATTATTTTTCGTAGGTGTACTAATGCAGAGTTTATGTATGCAGTTTAAATTTGTATTTACCAGAACGAATTTTATGTTCATATATATATTATTGGTAAGTATGGATTGTAATGCAAACGGAGGTATATATTTTGTTAATTAATTAGGTGTAGCGGTTGATTAAGAATTATGGTTTATATATTAATTTTAATGGGAAATGTTCAGGTTATCAATGTATACAAAAAAGGAAATTTTTGCGATTGTGGTTTATGAGATATTATAATATTAATTCCCATGACCTGGGAACCACCTAAGGATAAAGATTTACATTGTTTGTCACGGGGTAGGTTCCGGGTCTTTTGCCTTATACCGGGTGGTTTTTCCTTTAGATTTTCGTGTAGCTTTCATTAGAAAAGTGACATGGTTTAAACTTATATAAAAATTGTTATACCTGATCCGAAGTATAAGTTAAAAATATTTATTGACGTGGTCAATAATTTGTTTATAATTGTTTATAAAAGTAAATTGCAAAAATAAATGATTATGTAGTAAATGTTTTTCTATCGAACGATTCTAATGATTATTCCGTATATACGTATATATTGTTCTTATTTCAAACTATTCGTTTTCTATTTTATTTTAATTTATTAAGAATTTATTATGGTTATCTTGTCTTACACCTTGTGAACTGGTATTAAACTATCCTCGTCTTTCATGGAGTGATTGTTCAATTTAAATCTCATTTAATAGTTTAATTAATTTAGATAAAAAATCAACGTTAACGTTACTGGTGTTTAGGGGTATGAGAGATTCCATTTTTATCATAATAATTAAATGTCAAAATTTTTGTTTAGAAATGAAATTTTTCAGCTTTAAAATGTATAAAAGACTAAAATATTAATGTAAAAGTGATTTGGTCTTTGTAAGTCTAAAGGGTAGGAAATTCAAAATGGCGGATGTGAAACTTTAATAATTTATAACTCGAGAACGGTAAGAGATAAAAAGATGGGGTTTCTTTTGTTGTATTCGGATAAGTAAAGGCATTATTTTAGGTTGTTTAAAATTTCTGTGTTTTATGGATTTCCATAATTTTTAATTATATCTCGGAATTAAGAAGAGATATGATGTGGGAGTTTTTGTGAGGTTACTTGACATGCTCTGCTGAGTGTCTGTGGTGATTTTATTTATCAACTTTAATAATGTTTTTATGATGAATTTTATTGTTAATTAGTTTATTTTAAGAGATACAATAATAGTTTATAATCAAAAGTTATTTGACTTTTTGTGATAGTTCTAGTAATCACATTAACTAGGTCTGTTAATAATATAATTTAATTGTTTATAACAATCATGTTTGAAAAAATGCTAATGAGATAATTATTATTTTAGCGTGATAATGTTTCTCAGGCATAAAAGGTTATGTTCTTATGAATAATCTACTTTTAATTAATTCGTTTATATTTTATTTTAATTTTCTGAGTTTATTCTTATGGAACATGTATTTATTCGTGTGTTGAATTGAATTTATATTGCATAAAAGATCTCATAAAGCTTGTAATATTCATTTACGATCAATTTTAGTGACTCTGGGGAATTTTAACAAGCAATTGTCCAAAAGTTTATAGTGTGATTCATGCAAATGGGGCTTAAGCTTGAAAGGGTACCTTAAGGCAGCCATGTTCTCTAGGCTTATGTCTACTGCTTTAAGAACGCGTATTCGCATCAGCTGAGTGTTTGTTGTGACAGTTAATTTAAAGAATGATTGTTATATTATAATGTTGTTTTCAGATGCTGGGGACTTCTAGCAATGAAGGTAGAAAATCGAAAAATTTATGCGGGTGGAATTTAGCGGTGATTATACCGTCAGACGTGACAAGGCCTATCTCGTATTCGCCGCCGCTCAGATCCAGAGCGGGAAAGTA